>NW_011888824.1:11033550-11055742 GCF_000151845.1 Pteropus vampyrus | reverse complement strand
TGCAGAAAACAGTTTGGCAATTTCTTAAAAAGTTAAGCATAAATTTATCATACTACCCAGAAATCTCACTCCCAAGAAATCCCTAATCCCAAGAAAAGTAAAAACATATACCTACACAAAGATCTGCATACGATGTTTGTAGAATTATTATTTATAATAGCCAAAGCCTGGGAAAAACCTAAATGTTAATTATCTGGTGACTGAATAGACAAAATGTGGTATATTCATGCAATAAAAATATTACTCAGCAGTAAAAAAGAACAAACTACTGATATATGTTATGAGATGACATAGCATAGAACCTCAAACACATTATGGCAAGTTCAAGAAGCCAGACAAAAAAGACCACATAATATATGATTCCACTTATATAAACTGTCCAGAACAAGCAAATTTATGGAATTAAAAAGTAGATTAGTGGTTTCCTAGAACAAGGGTGAAAACAAGGATGAACAATAAATAGTAAATAAACAGATTTTATTCTGTAGCCTATTAATAACAGTGCATCACATTAAGTGATTACAAATGTTAAGCCAACCTTACATTCCCAAGATACATCCCACTTGGTCACAGTATATAATTCTTTTTATATGTTGTTGGAATGGGTTTGCTAATATTTTGTTGAGGAATTTACATTAATATTTATTATGGATCTCGGTCTGTTTTTGTTTAGCCTCCAAGCCTAAAACAGTTTTTACATTTTTTTACCTGCTTAAAAAAATCAAAAGAAGACGTTTTCGTTTTCTTGACATGTGAAAACTATATTAAACCAAATTTGTAACCATCTGTAAATAAAGTTTTATCTAAACAAAGCCACACTCATTTTTTTCCTGGTGTTTATATGGCTGCATTCACATTGTAACAGCAGAGTAGTTACAACAAAAACTGTATAGACTACAAAGCCTAGAATATTTATTACTTAGCCTTTTACAAAAAACATTTCTAATTCCTGCTGTAGATTCTAATCACTTTTTTTTCCTGCTTCTTTGGGTCTGTAGTAATTTTTTGTTAATTGATGGATATTGTGAATATAGGCTATAGAGATTTTGAATGATAGTATCTTTCTCCAAAGAGCATTAAATTTTAATCTGCAAGGCCAGCATCGCCTTTATCAGGTGGTTTGGCTTTATCAGGAGGTTTGACTTTACAGTCTGTTAGAGAAGGTCTGTTGTTTTGTCCTTAGTACTAGGGTGTAGCTCTTGTGGCTAGGACATGGTCCTTCTACCTAGGGTGTGGTCTTTTTTGGAGACTCAACTCGAAGTCCTGGGGTTTATCAAGAACTCTCTAAACACCAACCTCGATTCCTCCTGGCATTCTGCTGCCTCTGAAATTTCTGATTAGCTAACCAGCTCTCTGACAGCTTTCTTTGCTGGGCCTCCCAGAATCTTGCCTTGAGCATGCACAGCTTAGGAACTGACTCTGAGTGGAGTATTCACAGGTCTCTCCTTTCTGAACTTTGCCCACTAAATACCAGTGGCCTTTGCAGCTCTGCACTTTGATCTTTGTCTCTTTTACTTAGTGGGACTACCACTCTCTGATTGGGTGCTATCTCCCTGCACTGTGGTTAGAAAAATGCCCTTGCAGTGAAAGTTGAGGTGAACATGGAGCTCATCTAATGTGCTAATTTGCTTCATTTCTTATATGTGTGTGTGTGTGTGTGTGTGTTTTCCTCTAAAGGATTGTATTCTTACATTGGCTACTGCCTCATATTTTATTCAGCTTTTAGAATTGTTCATGGGGGAAAGTTAATTCTAATATCATCCAATCTATCAGGTCCAATTTCAGACCAATTTTTTTTTAAAAATTTTTTATACCAGATTCTTTATGTATATATTATCGCTAGTCTGCATGTGTCCTGAAAGGTATATATTATTATCCTTATTTTTATTGATTAGAAAACTGACCCTCAGAAAGTTTTTTTTTTTTTTAAATTTCCTAACATTAACCCAGCTAGTCAATACAGCTGGAATTGGAACTGAGATTTCTTTGACTCCAGTTTCTGCTATAACATGCTACCTACTTAGCCACTGACAAAGCCAGTGCATAAATTCCACATAAGAGTCACTACAATTTTTCTCAAAACTTTGCATCAATATTTTTGTATATTAAAATGTTTAGAGGGAGAGAATATTGAAATCATCTGCTACAAATGTTAACAGAGGTTTGTATAAGGGTTCTGCTCCCCTATTCACAGATAATTGATAACAAATTGGATTTAAAATAGTGAGAGTTTCTGGGGTATTACTATGAACTAAATGTTTTTGTTTCTCCCAAATTCATATGTTGAAGCCCTATTCCCCATGTGATATTGTGTGGAGGTGGGTCATTAGGAAGCAATTAGGTAATGAGAATGGAGCCTTCATGAATGGGATTACTGCCCTTAAAAAAGAGATATGATAGGGACAATCTCTCTCCTTTTCTGCCATTGGAGGATATAGCAAGAAGGTAGCTGTTTGCAAATTAGGAAGAATGCCCTCACCAGATACCAAATCTTCTTGGACCTTGATCTTAGACTTCCCAGCTATCAGGACTGTGAAAAATAAATGTTTATTGCTTAAGCCACCCAGTCTATGGTACTTTGTTATAATAACGTGAACCGGCTAAGGTAGAAATTATTCATATAGTTTTTGGCTAATATTTTGGGATGTTAAAATAATTTGATCTATTTAGAGAAAATTGATACTACTAAATAATTTAATATGGCAAGCTTTCTTACCATGTCACTATGACAGAGATATACCATACTATGTTTTTGGAAATGGGACATTTAGCAAATAATACTTAGAAATTTTAAACCTATCAAAATATAGTCTGACTCTGGAAAATTAGCCTTTGTTCACAACTAGTACCACATCTCCTCTAACACTCCATCTCTCTTATCAAGAAAGGTCAATTATAAATCTACAAACAGTATTCTGAGTTTCCCCCAAAGTGATAAGTTTCCAAAACACAAAACGAAAAAATTATGTAAATAAAGAGAAAGGGGTTATAAAATGTTTAAACAGTCTTTGAAACCTGTTGCCTGTTGTCCATTACTCTGCTCTGTGCACATTTTCTATATCCACTAATACTTCCTTTATTGATGGGGGGATTCTGAAAATTTGATTTCCCAGTATCCCAATTATTTTATCTTTTCTTGCATATACATTTAAAGACCCAACCAGTCCACTCCCTTTCCTACCCCTTCTGTACAAATTTCCCACTGACTTTGCTTTTCTTCTCTTGCATGAGTTCAATTATGTGAATCAAAATGCTGAAGCTCCATCATTCTAGGTGCCATGTGTGTTTTTAGTGTTTTAAGTAGATTTAATGAGACTTAGGAGAGAAAGAAAAAGCATATAAGAATGGCAGAGAGAAAGCATGGGCCATTGGGTATTTTCAGCAGCACAAGAAATTCCAGGCAACTGTTCAGAAATTTGGGGAGAATCATCAATCACTTTGGGAGCATGAATTTGAAACTTTATTCAATACAACACACAGGTGCAGTCTATGCTAAGCAGATTAGTCAAAAAGTCTGGTGACTCTGAGATCTGGAACACAGGCCAACTTCCACTGTTCCCTGTGAGTGGAAATGTCTTCAAAATTAGCAACATTGGAGAAGGTGTAGCTGAGAGCCAACTGCTGCTTCCTAAAGAAATTCAACAGAACTATCATGTGTCTTAAGTGGAACGCAGATGATGTAATGGTAAGAGTGGAATGGAAATTTTGCAATACTGTTGCTCCGCTAACCACCACTGGTTAGAGTGAGGTAAACTGAGCAGTGTGACCCTGAAAACCTGCATACTGATTCTCAGTCGATTGCCTTTATCCATTTTCCTTTTATTCAGAGCTGATGCAGGAGAGATTTTGAAGCAAAGGGGGCAGCAGGTAAAAGGGAAACAGGTCTTCCTCACATTTTTTCCGTTTAACGCCATGTCAGACACACCACCATGACACTTGCACTTTTAACACCCATTTCCCTACCTCTCAAATGCTATTTAGTTACTTTTTAAGACATGAGCATGAAGCACAGAATTGGAGGTAAGAACGTATGTGATGCTATATCCCCTTTACAATAAGGAATAATAAAAACTTAAGGCTTGTGACTGCTTTTAGGTCTTTTCTTAACAGGGGATTGAAATTTTACATCTCTCATCTTGTTCCTCTCCCATTTTGGTTTTCTCCCTTTCTGACTCAGTGGGGATTTAGGTCATTTGTATTCAGTAGCCCCTCTAGAGAGACGACCAGATGGAAATGCAGACATTGAAGTGCAGACACAGCACCGAGTGTGACGTGCCAAAAACATTAAAAGGGAAGCAAGCCACATGTGAAGGAAAGGGCACTGAAGCAACCAGTCATTCCAGGAAGACACCTGAAATTACCATAAATGTTGTTTTAGTAGAGAGATTCTTACTACGATTTGCTTCCAGTTTCAGCCAAAGTGCATTTTATTTACCTCTTCTAAATTCGGTGGGTGCCCTAAGGGCAAACTCATTGTGAACTATTAGAATTTTAATGCCGATGAGATTACGAGCCTTAGTCCTGTTTGTAAAAGTTCTTTAGAATGTCTTGTGTAAATCCAAGGTATCAAAATTTGAGAACGAAAAGTTGTTGAGAAAGAACAGAACAGCATGTTAATTATAAAAGGGAAAATGTTCTAATTTGGGTTCATTTTTGTAGAAAAAGACCTCAGAGATATTTCAGGTGGTAACTGGGTTTTACATAAATCTAAATATAGTTTGGAGAGATTTTTTTGAATAGCTGTTTCTTAAATTTTTGATTAAAAAGGGACTCTCAATATTGTTAAAGGGATGGGAATTAACTTCTTAACCAAACAATGAATCTCATCTTTTCGTTATCTTCTCCTCTCCCTTCCCTCTGTTAACCAGATGCAGTCCATTCCTTTCCTGAATGTTATTTTTTTCCTCAAAGCCATTCTCTGTGCTAAATCCTATCACTAGTATTTATTTGCTGGTTTCTAGTGCATTTGGATTGGACGGTGTTATTAGAATGCCTTTCCGTAGACATACTTACCTATCAAACATATTCAGGGCAAATAACTTCAAATAACTGGAATGGAAAAAATTAAATATGTCTATCATTTTTCACTATTAGGCAACCTATATAAAAAAAATGTAAAAAATATGTCTTTCTTAAGAGTCAATTGTTAACTGGGATTTGAATCAATAGGTAAAAGAGATGCCTGAGACAGAGAATCAGCTTCCTTTGGTAGAGAAAAGGTCTTGTTCAGGTCTAAGATTTCTGTGCCAGATACACAGGGGTTTTCCCTTTTGGGAGTGGAGATCCTCTGGTCAGAGCAGCACTGTAGAAGCCAGCTGGGCCCCCTGCTGGGTGCTTTACCTCATATAACTCTTGAAACACCACGGGAGGAAATATACGAGTAGCCTTGTTGCACAGAAAAGAATGTGTCTTAGAATTTCAGTAATTTGCTTAGGGTCTTTCTCCTAAGTTTTAGAGACGTGATTGGAACTCAAATCTGCCTACGTTCCTTTCACGGCCCTACAAAACGGAGACATCAAGTTGGTCAGATATCCTTCTTTCACTTACCAGAATGAATTAATCGTGGGAAGTCGCTTCTTCATATTCCTCGAGGCCTATTATAGTGAATGTAGGTGTAATTTTTAAGATGTTGGAATTTGGTTTTTTAATCCAGGGCCAGCACCTGTCTCAGAGTCCTGTCGCTGTCCGGGAATGTAGTGCTAGATTCTTTGGCATCTCAGTAAGAGAGGGGAGTCCCCGCCAAGTAAAGAGGGAGGTTCTATCTTTATGCCCAGACACACACACCCAGTATCCCAATTATTTTATCCTTTCTTGCATATACATTTAAAGACCCAACCAGTCCACTCCCTTTCCTACCCCTTCTGTACAAATTTCCCACTGACTTTGCTTTTCTTCTCTTGCATGAGTTCAATTATGTGAATCAAAATGCTGAAGCTCCATCATTCTAGGTGCCATGTGTGTTTTTAGTGTTTTAAGTAGATTTAATGAGACTTAGGAGAGCAAGAAAAAGCATATAAGAATGGCAGAGAGAAAGCATGGGCCATTGGGTATTTTCAGCAGCACAAGAAATTCCAGGCAACTGTTCAGAAATTTGGGGAGAATCATCAATCACTTTGGGAGCATGAATTTGAAACTTTATTCAATACAACACACAGGTGCAGTCTATGCTAAGCAGATTAGTCAAAAAGTCTGGTGACTCTGAGATCTGGAACACAGGCCAACTTCCACTGTTCCCTGTGAGTGGAAATGTCTTCAAAATTAGCAACATTGGAGAAGGTGTAGCTGAGAGCCAACTGCTGCTTCCTAAAGAAATTCAACAGAACTATCATGTGTCTTAAGTGGAACGCAGATGATGTAATGGTAAGAGTGGAATGGAAATTTTGCAATACTGTTGCTCCGCTAACCACCACTGGTTAGAGTGAGGTAAACTGAGCAGTGTGACCCTGAAAACCTGCATACTGATTCTCAGTCGATTGCCTTTATCCATTTTCCTTTTATTCAGAGCTGATGCAGGAGAGATTTTGAAGCAAAGGGGGCAGCAGGTAAAAGGGAAACAGGTCTTCCTCACATTTTTTCCGTTTAACGCCATGTCAGACACACCACCATGACACTTGCACTTTTAACACCCATTTCCCTACCTCTCAAATGCTATTTAGTTACTTTTTAAGACATGAGCATGAAGCACAGAATTGGAGGTAAGAACGTATGTGATGCTATATCCCCTTTACAATAAGGAATAATAAAAACTTAAGGCTTGTGACTGCTTTTAGGTCTTTTCTTAACAGGGGATTGAAATTTTACATCTCTCATCTTGTTCCTCTCCCATTTTGGTTTTCTCCCTTTCTGACTCAGTGGGGATTTAGGTCATTTGTATTCAGTAGCCCCTCTAGAGAGACGACCAGATGGAAATGCAGACATTGAAGTGCAGACACAGCACCGAGTGTGACGTGCCAAAAACATTAAAAGGGAAGCAAGCCACATGTGAAGGAAAGGGCACTGAAGCAACCAGTCATTCCAGGAAGACACCTGAAATTACCATAAATGTTGTTTTAGTAGAGAGATTCTTACTACGATTTGCTTCCAGTTTCAGCCAAAGTGCATTTTATTTACCTCTTCTAAATTCGGTGGGTGCCCTAAGGGCAAACTCATTGTGAACTATTAGAATTTTAATGCCGATGAGATTACGAGCCTTAGTCCTGTTTGTAAAAGTTCTTTAGAATGTCTTGTGTAAATCCAAGGTATCAAAATTTGAGAATGAAAAGTTGTTGAGAAAGAACAGAACAGCATGTTAATTATAAAAGGGAAAATGTTCTAATTTGGGTTCATTTTTGTAGAAAAAGACCTCAGAGATATTTCAGGTGGTAACTGGGTTTTACATAAATCGAAATATAGTTTGGAGAGGTTTTTTTGAATAGCTGTTTCTTAAATTTTTGATTAAAAAGGGACTCTCAATATTGTTAAAGGGATGGGAATTAACTTCTTAACCAAACAATGAATCTCATCTTTTCGTTATCTTCTCCTCTCCCTTCCCTCTGTTAACCAGATACAGTCCATTCCTTTCCTGAATGTTATTTTTTTCCTCAAAGCCATTCTCTGTGCTAAATCCTATCACTAGTATTTATTTGCTGGTTTCTAGTGCATTTGGATTGGACGGTGTTATTAGAATGCCTTTCCGTAGACATATTTACCTATCAAACATATTCAGGGCAAATAACTTCAAATAACTGGAATGGAAAAAATTAAATATGTCTATCATTTTTCACTATTTGGGCACCTTGGTTAAAAAAAATGTAAAAAATATGTCTTTCTTAAGAGTCAATTGTTAACTGGGATTTGAATCAATAGGTAAAAGAGATGCCTGAGACAGAGAATCAGCTTCCTTTGGTAGAGAAAAGGTCTTGTTCAGGTCTAAGATTTCTGTGCCAGATACACAGGGGTTTTCCCTTTTGGGAGTGGAGATCCTCTGGTCAGAGCAGCACTGTAGAAGCCAGCTGGGCCCCCTGCTGGGTGCTTTACCTCATATAACTCTTGAAACACCACGGGAGGAAATATACGAGTAGCCTTGTTGCACAGAAAAGAATGTGTCTTAGAATTTCAGTAATTTGCTTAGGGTCTTTCTCCTAAGTTTTAGAGACGTGATTGGAACTCAAATCTGCCTACGTTCCTTTCACGGCCCTACAAAACGGAGACATCAAGTTGGTCAGATATCCTTCTTTCACTTACCAGAATGAATTAATCGCGGGAAGTCGCTTCTTCATATTCCTCGAGGCCTATTATAGTGAATGTAGGTGTAATTTTTAAGATGTTGGAATTTGGTTTTTTAATCCAGGGCCAGCACCTGTCTCAGAGTCCTGTCGCTGTCCGGGAATGTAGTGCTAGATTCTTTGGCATCTCAGTAAGAGAGGGGAGTCCCCGCCAAGTAAAGAGGGAGGTTCTATCTTTATGCCCAGACACACACACACACACACACACACACACACACACACACACACACACAAAATAATAATAATAATAAAACAAAACAATCACTGCAAGCCAGATCTTGGGCCTCCAAGGACCGGGGAGAGGAGGGTCGTGGGCAATGAGACACCTCGGGAGCGCCCTCTGGCGAGAAAAGAGCACGCCCGTCCCCCGCCCTGGCCCCCCTTCGCCGCCGCTGATGCCGCGGCGCCCCCGCCCGGCTCTCCGGGTTCACTCTCGGTCTCTCACTCCGTGAGACACAGACAGCGGCTTTCCCAGCGAGCGGGGGACAGGCTTAGGCGGCGCTCGCCCGGAGAAGACCCGAGCATCGAGAGAGAAGCCGAAGCCCGGAGCCCCATCCCTTCTCCCTGCAGGGGTCTCCTGAGACGACGGGCAGCTCCGCACCCCTGCGCGACACCCTTCACAACCACTTCACGGGGCGTGCCAGGACTTGGGGACGCGTCTCGGGAAGAGCTAGGGCGGGAGGCGGCGGCGGAGCGAGGGTGCGCGCCCTGGGACTGGAGAGGAGTGAGTGGCGGGATAGGTGGCGGCGGCAGCCGTAGCCGCGGGTGCCTCCCCGCCTCGCGCTTCGCAGGCAGCACCGCCTCCCCGGGCCGCGGCCGCCCGCCGGGTCCTCTGCGCGTTCCCGGGCCCGGAGCCGGCGCACGATGCGCCGGGCTGTGTTCTGATCGCCGCCGCGCCGCCGCCTTCGTCGCGATGATCCCCCCCGAGCCGCCGCAGCAGCAGCTGCAGCCGCCGCCGCCAGCCCCGCCGAACCATGTGGTGACCACTATCGAGAACCTGCCAGCGGAGGGCAGCGGCGGCGGCGGCGGCGGCGGCGGCAGCCTGTCCGCCTCCTCCCGGGCTGGAGTGCGCCAGAGGATCCGTAAAGTGCTGAACAGGTGAGCGGCGGCGGGGAGCAGGGCAAGGGCCCTGGGAGCCTGACCCGGGGTCCCCTCTGCCCCTGTTCCGGGAGGCCTGGAGGCCCTTTGGGACGGAGTCGCGGCGGGGGAGACTGAAGAGACCTGGCGACCACGCGCCCCGCGCTGGTGGAGAGGCCGCGGCAGCTTTGTCCCGTAGCGGGGAGCCCTAGAGCTCCGGGGTTGCCGGCTGGTCCGAGACGGGAGTTCGGGGAGAGGCGGGGTTTCGCCTGCCTAGTGCGGTGTGTCTACACTCACACCCTCGCAAACGCGTGTTGCTTCACTTCCCTTTCCCACTCACGCCCCAGCTTTGCGCTCAGGGGCCCGGGGGGATCCCGGGGATGGCCGCGGCGGAGGCGGGAAGGCGTGGGGCTGCGGGGATGGCGTGGAGCACTGTCGCCTGCCCCGCCCGGATGTTCCGACCCCCTTGTCAGAGAATGGGGTCGCAGCGACAGCCCTGGCGGGCAGGCGAGGGACCCACTTCTGCTCGATGCTTCAGTTGCCGCTGCGACTCTTCCTGGCTGGGAGCAGGAAAGGGAGGCTAGAGGCCTGGATCACACCCACGCAAAGTGCATAAATGTTGCGGGAAGGGTGTGAGAAGGGGCGCCGGGTTATTCCAAAGCCGGTGAAAGCCAGAGGAGGCCAATGCAGATCACTGGCGCTTCTCGTGCTGGAATCTGCGCAATAGATGGACCAAGGACGAGGCATTTTAGGATGAGAACCTAATTGACGTGATGAAGGGGGACCCCCTCTTGGCACTCCTGACTCGACTGTGATGTGAAAGGGACTTTTTCTACTTAAGTAACCTGAAGTGGTTGAAGAGCTGAGACTTAAAAATCACGTAGAGAATTGGTTTTGTGTGTTTTTGTTTGGTGCGTGTGTGCTTTTCCATGCACCTGTAGTGGTAACTCTTAAGGTCGCTCTTGTCATACAGGTTTCTGTGTGGCATTGTTTTGGGTAGCCAAGATTCCCCAAGGAATTCAATTAGAGCTCTTTGGAGCTCAAAGCTGTAGTGGGAGCACAAAATATGTACCGAAATGGAAGCTTGAAAAAATCTCTTTAGTTTAGGAGTATGGTGTAATTCAATTATATCAAATCTCAAACCATTTACGAGTCCAGTGAAGACTTAACATCCATATTGGCTTACTTGTGGGTACTTCTGTAGGATTCCACAAACAAGAAGAAACTCACTCTGAAGTGAGACATAAGTTGGTAATAGAAAGTCAAGCCTGTCCTTTGATTTGTAACTTAGAAATAACATTTTCTAAAATATTATGTTTAAAAGATAATGAGCAAAATAAATCAAGAAGATGCTGAATCAGTACACACATTAAGTGGGTTTCCTAGTCTTTATGATTACCTGTGGGTTTTTGAATTGTAAATGCTTTGGCATTGGCTGTTTAAATTTTTAAGCAGAATACGTTAATTATCAATTTCTGTCATCAAACTGGAAAAATGGTGCAATAGTTCATTTATCTTTGTTTTATTCCAAGTTATTATTGATTCCGTGCAAGGTATTTATTGATATTTAATAAATCTTAAAGTCCAGAATGACAAGATCACTGAGATAGGAGAGAGAAGACTTGGGTTGTCCTCATTCCTCCAGCACTAACTAGCCATGTGGCTCAGGCAAGAACTGTTCATCTCCTTGGGCATCAGTTTCTTCATTTGTAAAATGTGTTTTGTAATACTTATCTTACTTCTCATCATAGTTTTGAAAATTAGATGAGATAATACTGAAGAAAACACTTGGGAAAGTATAAAGCTCTACATGAATTCATTTATTCAAATGATTTCTTTTGTCTAAGCTGAGTCTGTGGGAGTATCATAAGCAAATTAAGTGAAGACATGGTATATCATGGGCAGAACTTTATGTTTTACTAAGCCTTCAGTGTCTGTGACATGAGTTGTATTATTCCTAATTTATAGAGGAGGAACTTAGACTGGAAGGTTGGGTCAATGACATTTAATCACAAGTACATCTGTAAATGGAAGCCTAGGGTTATATTATAGCCTTTAGACATCATAAAATATTTAGCTGTCTTTCAGAGTTTTTCAGAATGTTCAATATAATATTTTGTATTGAGTAAATGGCCTTTCCTTATCCTTAAAAGATAAGAAGAAAATATTTCTTTTGAGAAGGGGCACTTTTGGTAAGGAGACCGAAAATAATCAGAATAAATGTAAAATTCTTGATGAAATAATTTTATTAGCATGCTGGTGGATTTGGCTTTTGTACCATGATTATGTCCACAGGAGATAGTGTTAGTAGTGGCTGCTGAATTACTGGGCTGTAAGTACAAGCAAGAGTGTGGAAAGAGAGTAGAATTTAGAGATTCTGTGACAGCGCTTGGGTGTGGCTCCTCTCTGGTTTGAACCCTCCAGTTGTGTTGGACTAATCAGTAAGGACTATAAGGTTGGCCCATTGGGGCTAAATCATAAGCATCTTTGTTCATTTTCTAAAAGCTTAAGATCACTTTTTCCTTTTCCTTCTTTTACTCTTCCTCTTTCCTTAATGCTTCTATTTCCTTCACCTGCATTGCCCTGTCAGCTCAATCTTCTGGGCATCAGTTGTTTCATCTATTTATCTCTGGCATGCAGCAACTTAGCTGCTAACAGAAAATGAGGCTGCAAATCTGGAGCCAATATAAAAACATATCCCTCCAACTTTTGGCATGCAGATATATAGTTGGCAGTGTTCTATTGCTGCGAGCTGGCCAATAGTCTCTTAAGTGTCAGACTTGGGCATTGCACCACTGTTAGTTAACTCTTAGCATCCCATTGGGCCAAAGGGGTATTGCTAAGAGACTGAGGATGGTGCAGATAGATGAGGAGTGTTAAACTGTGAGCAATGCAAGCCTGGTCAACTGCCTGCCACTGGTCACAATCTATAACAATAGCTACCTGACAACCCAGAGGAAGTGAAGCAAACACATATGCTATCTATATCCTATCTACCTAGCAATAGAGAAGTAATGGTTAGTAATTAATTAAATATACTTGCTCTCAAGATGCTTAGAATGAAAATGTAATGTTATCTTAATGAAATCTGCCTTATAGCCTATATCATTTGATTTCCTCAGTATAGCTCTATATCCTTTTCCCCTTCTTTAAAGACTTACAGTTAGATTGCCGTATTTTGTACACAACAGGACATCTCACTGATCGACTACTTACTTTTTGTATAGCAATTAGATTATAATTAAAGTAATTAGAATATAATAGTATCCAAGACTTTGGTGAAAGAAGAGGTGTTAGATAAATTTTTTTTTAACCAGTTAATAGGGTGTGTCACATCCCCCCTCCATACTATTCGAAATTGTTTTGACAGTGGGCTGCTAGAGATACAAGATGATTTAAATGCTAAGATAATTGTTACTTTTTTAATTCTCAAAGATTTAGAATAATGTATTGGTTCAAACAAGGAGAAAATTATGGCGAATTCTTCCTCACTTATTTCTTAGCATAGAATAGTATTTCTCACCTTGCCATAGGTGAACATGATATGACAAAAAATAAAATACTTCAAGGGCAGCTGGTGATGACCCTCTCACAGAAACTGCTGATACCAGTAGATTTCTCAGAAATACACAGGAGTAGATACTGATGAATATCGTATCTGAAGATTTTCTCCTCTATAATGATTACTTAGTGAATGCTTGTAAAAACAAGTGATAGCTTGTTTTGTGTTTTGCATATGTGTGGTTTTATTTATCTTTTCCTACTTGAATATTATTTTCAGATTTTAACAAAAATAACCATGGATTTCTGGTTTTGACCCACTTTCTTCCCACTAAGAGGTATTTTGGGTTATCTCAAGTTATAAAGGGATTCTGCCTTTTTGAATCTTATAGTAGGAAAGTTTAATCAGAATGGAACCAGTAATTTGACCCTGGGTCGTCTATTCATTTGATTCGAAAGTAATTTCCAACTTACATTCAGATTTATTTTATTAATTTGCAAATTTCTGAAACTTTTTTGAATTGAAAACCAAGGAGCATTAAAGATGTAACAGAAGAGAGTTGGTAGCAAGCTTGTATAAAAATCAACGTCTATGTGGGAAGTTACCGTATGTGTATACAGCTTTTATGAGTCATTAAATAAGGTGGACACGACATGGTGAACCAACAGAAAAGCTGCCAGGGAGTAGGATTATGCTTGAACTATGTATTAGGTACAGTTGATGAAGACATAGATTATAATTTAGATGATCCTTTTTTTAAATCAAGTGGGAAGGCTTTCGTTAAAAAAATTGATAGTGAGGCTCTTCTTCAAGCTGCTTTTTTTAAAC
Organism: Pteropus vampyrus; assembly: GCF_000151845.1. Taxonomy (NCBI): domain Eukaryota; kingdom Metazoa; phylum Chordata; class Mammalia; order Chiroptera; family Pteropodidae; genus Pteropus; species Pteropus vampyrus. The sequence continues at coordinate 11,042,071 of NW_011888824.1, read as the reverse complement.
AGATGTCAAAATGAAAGGAGAAGATCAACTAGTAATGAGGATAATTGATGCAAAATATGCCAAATGGACCAGGTGGTGTGATTAAAAACAGACATTTCTAAGATCAGTAGTAAACAAAGGATATCTGAAGAATGCACTTATTTTTTAACTAAAATAAAGATGATCCAGTATATTTATTTTTATGCACAGGTCTTGGAGTAACGAATGTTTGTATTAAAGAAATATTTGGTTTACCTCAGATAAAGGTGATGCATTTTCTTTTCAAGTAATTCACATGTAAGAAAATGGACGTATCTTTGTATAATTTTATTTGACCTTTATTTGACTATCTCAAGATCCTTCAGTGCCTGAGGGCCATTGTAAAAGATGTCTATTTTTACCGTACATTGATATAGATGTAGATGATATAGGAAGTTGAGTAGGCTGCCCTATAGTTATCAAGTTACTTAGTGCAAGAGCTGATTTATTATTTAATTGCCATTTCTCATATAAGTAGAATGTGAAAGTGCCACCATCAGGTTTTAGTTTAGTTTTCTTATTTGTGTTCAGGCCAATGAGCATTTACTGTACATTGTTCAAACACATTAATTCTTGATTATGTTTCTGAAAAAAAATGCTTAGGAAGTAAAACTCCAATAGACACATGGAAAAATACCTCATAAATATTTGGCATATTTCTTAACTGCAGCATGAACATATATAAGTACACGTGCATTAATTTTTTAGTAGTCAAAACCACATAACATAAAATTTACCATCTTAAACACTTTTAAGTGTATAATACAGTGGTATCACTATATACATATTGTTATACAATAGATATCTAGAATTTTTTCATTCCACCAAACTGAAACTATATCCATTGAACAACAACTCCTCTTTACCCTTCCTTACTGACTATGTTACTTTTTATTTTTAAGAATTTGACTATTTTAGATCCTTCATATAAATGGAATCATGCAGTGTTTGTCTCTTTGTGACTTGCTTATTTCACTTAGCATAATGTCCTCAAGGTTCATATACATTGTCACAAATGGCAGAATTTCCTCTTTTTTGGCATTTTATTTTATTTTATTATTAGTTTCAAGTATATAGTACATTGGTTAGACATTTATATAGTTTATTAAACAATCCCCCTGATTATCATCTCTCTGGCTCTACATATAGCCATTACATTACTGCTGATTGCATTCCCTATGCCGTGTTCCACGTCCCCGTGACCATTTGTCAACTACTGATTGTACTTCTTTAACCCCTCACTGCTTTCTCCCAGCCCCTCTCGCCTCTCGCCTCTCCCTCTGGCCATCACCAGATTGTCCTCTATATTTGTGAGTCTGTTTTCAATTAGTTTGTTCTTTTTGCTCTTTAGATTCCGCATATAAGGGAAATCACATGGTATTTATCTTTCTCTGTCTGACTTATTTCACTCAGTATAATAACCTCTAGGTCTATCCATGTCTTTACAAATGGTAGGATTTCATTTTTTTTTTTTATGGCTGAGTAATATTCCAGTGTATATATGAACCATAACTTTATCCAGTCGTTTGTTGATGGGCATTTAGGTTGCTTCCATATCTTGGCTGTTGTAAATTGTGCTGCCATGAACATAGGGATGCATAGATCTTTATGAATTATTGTTGGTTTTCTTTGGATGAATACCCAGAAGTAAGATTGCTGAGTCAAAGAGTAGATCAATTTTTAATTTTTTGAGGAACCCCCAGACTGTTTTCCAGAGTGGCTGTATCCAATTTGCAATCTCACCGACAGTGTATGAGAGTTCTCTTTTCTCCACATCCTTGCCAACACTTGTTGTTGTTTGATTTATTAATGATAGGCATTCTGACAGGTGCGAGGTGACATCTCATTATGGTTTTAATTTGCATTTCTCTGATGATTAGTTTGTCTTTTTGTGACTTGCTTATTTCACTTAGCATAATGTCCCCAAAGTTCATCTACTTTGTCACAAATGGTAGGATTTCCTTTTTTTAAAGGCTAAATGATATTGCATGTATAAACCACACTTTCTTTATCCATTCATCTGTTGATGGATATTTAGCCTGCTTCCATTTCTTGTCTACTGTGAATAAAGCTGCAGTGAACATGAATGTGCACATATTTCTTTAAGAATCTGTTTTCAATTTGGGGGGATTTATACCCAGAAGTGGGATTGCTGGACCATATGATAATTCTCTTTTTTATATTTTCAGGAACCTCTATACTGTTTTTCACAGCACCATTTTTACATTCTCACAAATAGTACACAAGGTTCCTATTTCTCTAAATCACTAACAGCATTCTTTACTTTCTGTGTTTTGATGTGTTTTGTTTTGTTTTGATAATGGCTATCCTAACAGGTGTGAACATTGTGGTTTTGATTTGCATTTCCCTAATGATTGGTGTTGTTGAGCAACTTTTCATATGCTTCTTGGCCATTCATATGTCTTTTTTAGAAAAATATCTATTCAGTTCCTTTGTTCATTTTAAAATTGGATTTTTTTTTTTGCATTGTAGGAGTTGTTTATATATTCTGAATATTAACCGCTTATTAGATATATATGGTTTACAAATATTTTCTTCCATCCTGGTTACCTATTCACTCTATTGATTGTTTCTATATTCCTTTATTCTTCATCATTTGTTGTTTGCTGAGTCCTCTTCTGGAGGACATGTATATGATGAAGCATTATTCTTGGCCTGAAGGACCTCAAAATCTAACTGGGTAATTTGCCGTATACTGCTATTGAAAGTGAATCATTATAATCTGTAATTTGAATTTTTATGCGTAATGCCTAATTGTATGCTTTCAATTGTCTAGATACTGAAATTGTATAAATAAGTTGTTGGACATGCAATTCATTTAAATTTCTCATTCTGTCATTTTGACCTTATACAGGGACTACTTGAATGTATGAGAGTTAAGACATTTCACAGGATATGTCAAGGAAAACAATAAAAATATATCTTAGAAACTATTTTCTTAAAAAAGTGTAATGCCTTAATTAGTAGCAACATAAATGTAATTTCTTTAAGTATACTATTACTAAAAGTTTTAAAATATTGTTTTCTATTGGATTTTAATTCCAAACTTTCTCTCAAGAAAATTTTTTTCTATATGACTCTGTGATGATTGAAACAATACCTAAATACCATTATGCAAGTTCTGATAGTATAAACCAAATATATAATATAGTTCTGATAGTATAAAACAAATTAATCAGGGAAACACATTACAATTGAATAAATGCTTAAAGAATTTTGAAAACCAAATCATGCTAATTTTATCTATTTTTAGAGCCAAAGGACTATGATTCCTAATCATTCCTGACTTTGAGATAGCACAAGGTGATCCATCATATAAGACAAGTACTTCACTGGTTTCTCACTCATTTGTTCATTCATTCATTTATTGAATGAGTATTTATTGAGTGCTTATCATATGTAAGCACTGCTGGATCATGTGATGAACCAGACAGGTATGGGCTGAAGTGGACTTTTGGGTGCCATTGGTGGAGTTTCTAAATGTTATTACTCTTTCAATACACACTATCAAGGGGACAATTTAAGGAAAGTAGAAATAAAGATAACATACATCACTTATCAAAAATGGTTAGATTTTCAAAGAGGTGCACAAAAAAGCCCCATAATTGAGCTGTTTCAGCTGTACGAAAATTACTCAAGAGGAAAACTAAATCCATAATAAAATTACTTGAAGTATACATAGAGTCAAGGGGCAGATCTTTCTTGATGACCATAATAGAATTTGTTTTACTCAGGAATTTAAAAAAAGGAGGACTAGCCATTAATGTTCATCTACCTTCAAAGTGTTAGAAGAAAAAGAACAGATTTAAATTCCATCTTGCCACGTCAGTGTGAGCCATCAAGGTCATTGCCATATAACCCAAGAAAATAGAGTTTCCTAAAAATATTAACAGTTTGACAGTACATACGCAGCTTTAAGGGAGCCTCGGCACATGTTTGTACATTGCAAGTAAGAGAGATTTAAAATATGACAAGAGGAAGGGGAAAAGTTGGTGGAAGGATTGGATACTTTGCTATATAATTTGATACAATCAAATGAGAGTGTCTGAGTTAAATTTAGCATTTAGATAGTGGCTCAAATTCTTAAATTTTACATTACAAAACATGAAATTTATATTGTGAAGTTTTATATCATGTTATTCTTCTAGTAACAAAAGTTATTATCATCATTTTATAGAAAGGGAAACCAATTTTTGTGATTGCACAATAAGTGCTTTTATAAAACCACAGAGGAAAGAAAGACCACACTAGGCTGGAGATAGGACAGGAGGGTTCAGGGGTTCAAGGATGGCATTTGCCTTTGGCATTGAAACATGGTGTCTTAGTCATCTCAGGCTGCTATAACAAAATACCATGTACTGGGTGGTTTAAACCAGCTGTCCTCAACATTTTTGGAACCAGGGACTAGTGCTCCTATGAGAATCTAATGCCTGATGATTGGAAGTGGAACTGAGGTGGTGATGCTAGCGCTGGGGACCAGCTGCAAATACAGATGAAGCTTCACTTTCTCGCCAGTGCTCACCTGCTGTGTGGCCCTGACCCTAACAGGCCATGGACGGTACCAGTACGCAGCCTGGGGGTCGGAGATCCCTGGTTTAAACAACAAACATATATTTTTCACTTCCGGAGGCTCGGAAGTCAGAGATCAAGGTGCCAGCGGATTCCGTGTCTAGTGAGAGAGCCCTCTTCCCAATTTGTAGACAGTTGTCTTGTATCTGCATCACATGGGGGGAGGGTGAGGGGCAAGGGGTGAGAGGGGAGAGAGAGAGAGAGAGAGGAAATGAGAGAGAGAGAGAGAGAGAGAATGAAAGAGAGAATGAGAGAGATTGTGCTATGTCTCCTATTTCCTCTTGTAAGGGCACTAATCCCCTCATGGGGTCTCTACCCTCATGACCTCATCTAAACCTAATTACCTCCTGAAGGCGCCACTTCCAAGTACCCTCACATTGGGAATTAGGGCTTCAACACAAGAATTTTAGGAGATGCAAACATTTAATCCATAGCCAATGGGTAGAATAGGAACATGCTCAAGAAGAGAGCTGAGAGAAAAGATGAACCAAATATAGAATAAGAGATTGGAGGAGGATTAATAGTTCTGTTTGACAATATCATGTGTAGGTATAAAAGGCAACAGAGTGAAGTAAGGTCAGAATTGTAGGATGGAGTCAGATAATGGAAAGCCTTAGATGCTGCAACAAGGGGTTAGACTTTATTCTGTGGGTTATTATATTGCAAGTTATTGAGTAGAGAAAGGATATGTTCATAGATGTGCCTAAACGTGATATTTTGGGCAAAATCTATAGGACAGATGGAGAGGAGAGAGACTGGGGTTTCGGGGATCAGTTAGGAGACTCTATAGACATTTATGGGAGAGGACATAGGAGTCTAAATGGGATAGAGGCAGCCAGGATGGAGAGGGAAGTCCTGCGATTTGAACGGAATCTGGGCCAGGGTCAGGGTGAGGAAGGTTAGATTAGATTACTTTTGGGAAGGGACCCAATAGTGCCTGGAACATAGTAGATGTTTAATTTTTGTTTGTTGAAATGTTATTTAAAAGTTGCCAGAAGGAAGAGATCTTCTCACCAGGGCAGAAGAGACCTATGGTGTGGCTTTACTTTAAGCTCTGAGGAGCACAGAGAAGTAACTATTCAGCCATTTGACAATAATTATTGAGCGGGTAAGAGGAACCATCTAGATGTTGGGGGTACTGCTGGTAACAACATATAAAGACTGCCACTCTCGTGGAGGGTACATCCTACTTGGGGGCAGGCAATAAACAAATACATTAAAAAAGGTATCTAATTATGCTAAATACTATACAGATAATTAAAGTGGGGTGATATGACAGATAGATAGTGGGTGATACTTTAACCTGAGTGGTCAGAAGAGACCCCTCTCTCTCTGGTGACATTAAAGCTAAGATCTAATGACCAGAAGGGACTGGCCACTTGAGGGTCAGGGGGAATTGCGTTCCAGACAGAGATTCTAAGATGAGACAAGTAGGCTGAATAAACTAAAAGAAAAGCAGGTTGTAGTGCAGGAAACTAAGGCGAGGCGGAGGGGAGATCATAGAGGGAGACAGGTGTGAGATATTTTAAGTCCTTGTAGGCCAAGGGAGGAGCTTGGAGTTTATTTTAAGTGGGATGGGGAGCGACCGAAGGTTTTAGCAGAGGAGAAATCTGGTTAATGTTTTGAAAAGACCAGTGTGGCTGCTGATGGAGAATGGATTGCAGGAGAGGTAAGTGGCTGCTAGACTGGAGGGTAGCAATGCAGGTGGAGAGAAATGATTGTGTTTTGCGGTGATTTGCATTTGGAGATGAAACCCATGCGACTGGATGAGTGATTTGATGAGGACTCTGAGGGAAAGAGTAAAGAAAAATTCTAGTTTTTTGGGCTTGAGAAATTGGGTGAGTGATGGTACCAGTGTCTAAGTTGGGAAAGGCTGGGAGAGGAACATGTTTGTGGGTAGAAAGTCAAGAGTTTACTCTGGCATGTTACATTAGAGATTTCTGGTGGAAATGTCTAATGACAGCTGAAATATGGGATTCTGGGGAGAAATCAGGGGCTGGGGATTTGGACTGGAGACTATTAGGGTGGTTCTGGAGGAGATCATCTGGAGACAACGTGTAGAGAGAAGAGGAATCTTAAGGTCACTCCGGGTAGCATACCAACTTCCGAGTCAAACAGGAAGAAGGACCCAGCAAAAGGACTCGAGAAGGAGGGGCCTGCAGTAAGAGGGAAAACAGGAGAATGTGGTGCTCAGAAGCCGAAGGAAGGAAGTGTTTCTAGAGGGAGGAAATGTGCAGTTAACTGTGCTGAGAGTAATTGAGGGAAGGGCAGAGAAAGGACCAGTGTTTCAGCAGCACGGAAAACCCTGGGCGCTGTGACAAGCACAGGTGGGAGTGGTGGTGCAGGTGGAAACCTGGATGGAATAACTTGGGGAGGGAATGTGAGGTGAGGAATTCAAAATCAGAACTTTTGAGGCGTTTTCCCTTAAACAGGAGCAAAGTCAAGGGAGAGTCTTTTAAGAGAGGAAATAATACAAAAGGTCTGTGTGCTGATGGGAATGACAGTGGAGAGGGGAAAAGTTGCATATGAAGGAAGGAATGAGATAAAAGAAGGAGGATAAGGCTTGAAAGGGTAAGAGAGGATCCAAAGCATGGGGGCGGGAGGAGGGATGGCCTTTGAGGGGGACCAGGACACTTTCCATGATGCAGCAGGGGAGACACAGAATGAATGAATAAATGAAAGTAACTTGGTAGATTTGGTGGTGGGAATAAAAGGCAATTCCTGGCAGGTGGCTTCTCTCTCCGTGAACTCTTGGTCAGGGATCTCATTTGAGAATGAAGGGGCTAGGTGGTGGGGGAGGGGGAGGATGTTTGTACAGAGAGAAGTGGGAACTTGAGTTTTGAAGAGTTGGAAAGGATATATACTAAAGAAGTAGAATGGGATTTAAGGGCAGTGTAAATGTGCTTATTTGGCATTTGTGATGGGGATGGGGTAGAGGTGTTATGGGCAGAAAGAAGCTCCTCTAAAGTATGCCTTGAAAAGGGTTAACTCAGAAACAGATTCTGGCCCAAGCAACAGGCCAGCAAGAATCATCAGTGAATTACGCTATGAAGAAGTGAGGATATTGGACATATCTGAGGGCACTCAGTAGGATTTTGGTCTTCATTATTTTTGGTAGTGGGGTGTGACAGAGAGAAGAGGGAATTACAGGTCATTCAGAGATTTCGTGTCAGGGCCACTGGAGTAATGGGGTCCTTTTCAGAATGTGATACATTCTCTCTCAGGCGACTGACTTAAATTTTGGGGACCTCAAATGAGTTTTCTCATTTGTAAACTCATCAAAATAATCCAAGCCCTTCGTTTGCCATTGCATTTGGGGGATTTTTAAATGAAACGACATCTGGGAGAGGGCTTAGAAAACTGCCAACCATGGTGCAATTATTATTCCGGTCACCAAATTAAAACGGGAACCCCGATTTTCCTGGCTTTACGCTATTATCAAGCCTGTGATAAATGCTGACCAGCGTCTTCAGCAGACAGAGGACTGGGATGCAGGCACTGTTCTGGCCCTGTCGTTTTTCTCAGGAACCTTGTCAGAGTCTGAAGTGAAACCCACTCATCTATGAACAAGGCGCAAGTCTGGTGACTTCAGTGTGTTCCTTTTTTTGAAAGCTAGATATATTTAATTTTTTTTTTTGTATGGAAAAGCCTCATCTTGAAAAGCCTTAATTTGGCAGAAGACACGTGGTCCTGCTGTCTGATTGCTGTCCTCAGAGATGGTGCTTCTCAGGTACCTGTGGTATGTAAAGGAGAGTTTGACAGGCTTCGGGAAAGGGTTAGTGCCTCTTGAACTGGAGAGGTTTCAAAATGAGTGTGGGCCTAAAAGGCTTCACAGAGGCCGGCAGTGGGACAGACAGAGCGGCTCAGAGGAAAGGGACAGAGCAGCTTTAATGTGCTAATGAGGGGAAGCCCA
>NW_011888824.1:11030984-11032540 GCF_000151845.1 Pteropus vampyrus | reverse complement strand
AAGATAGCCCTCAAGTTTCCTTACCATGCTATTTTTTGTGTATGTGTGCAGAGTTGGTTCAAGAAGGATACTTTATTTTTAATATGCATTATTTTAATTTTGGAACCACAGTGAATTATCACCTAAGAACATAAAAAGTATTTAGTGTGGAATTACCTATGAGCTAGATATTCCTGTAAGTGTGAATTCACCTATAGAACAGCTCCCCATAAAGATTTTCCTCCTATTTTCCTGAGCCAGATATGGTTTCATTACAACACTTCGATTCCAGGTGATAATCAGTCCGGTGTCTTGACTAAAATTTTACCCTTTTACTTTCTCTGATTCTAACAGTTTATGTGATTTTATTGCTTTTCTGGCAAACTTTTTTTTTTCCCCCTAAAAAAAAAAAAACTTCCTCCCTTCCTTGGTGCTTCCCATTTATTTCCTGCCCCTAAGGGGATGTATGCATTTTGGACTGACCTTCCTTCATGAAAGCCAGGTGCTCTCAAGCTTCAAGAAGTATAGGCAATGAAGTTTTTGCTTGCACTGGTTTTAGAAAACTGATCATTTGCCACTCTAATGCTGATAAATGGACTCATTTGTGTCCAATGCAAAGAGACCATAATTATTACCTCCCTGGCTTCAAAGTTAATTGTAACCTGAGAACTGGCCTTTGTTGATGACAGAAGAAAAGCGCCATTTAAAGCATTTATAACAATGGGTATCATATTGCTCATTTTGGATGGTTAATTTCTCAAAGAAAACAGTGATATGAAAGGATGCAAATGGGAATGTATGTAGAATGGACCAGTGCACCTGGACTGCAGTTCCTTGGGCTTAGCAGTCATCTTCCTGTTTTCCTTTGTCACAGCTAGAAAGCAGTTCGTTGAATCTAGGAACATGAGAATTCCCTTTCTTTTTAATTGCTACTGGAGAAGCGGGTAAAGGAGTCGGAGTCTATGATGCACTCTTTTTCTAAAAAGAAATTTCCACAGTCTGATATACTCTACCACAAACTCTTTGAGGGAGATAAGAAATATGCAAGACATACACAAGAAATAAAGAAGTTTTAAAATGAAATAAATAAGGAAGTGAAATGCTGGGGCATCCAGAGTAGGGGGTGCAGAGTGAAGTCTTGCAGAGAACTAGCCTTATATTTCTAATGTTGCTCTCCTACTTTAACCATTAACTTCATGAGGCGTAGAATGTTGATTACCGGTCTTCTTAGGGAAATGTTAGTCAAGTGAACCAAAAGAAAAAAGTCACAGAAGGCATGTGACATGTTAATGAATCAAAAGCACTCTCATTCTAAGTCAAAATTATCATTTTTGTGAATTATTAATTTTCTCTGTGGAAATATTTGGGACTTAAATGAATAAAGTAAAACAATGAATGGCATCGTAAAGCCCTGATCCTTAATTTTAAGATGCCACTAGGCAGAGATATGAGTGCTCTAGGATACTCTTTAAAGACAAACTGTGATATAGAAGCTCAGTCTATAAGACGTTATAATTCTTCGGCCAAAACACAGACACCTATGCATCTGAAAACCTTCTTTTATATCTCATCCCCAA
>NW_011888824.1:11008390-11030934 GCF_000151845.1 Pteropus vampyrus | reverse complement strand
AATCTAGGAACATGAGAATTCCCTTTCTTTTTAATTGCTACTGGAGAAGCGGGTAAAGGAGTCGGAGTCTATGATGCACTCTTTTTCTAAAAAGAAATTTCCACAGTCTGATATACTCTACCACAAACTCTTTGAGGGAGATAAGAAATATGCAAGACATACACAAGAAATAAAGAAGTTTTAAAATGAAATAAATAAGGAAGTGAAATGCTGGGGCATCCAGAGTAGGGGGTGCAGAGTGAAGTCTTGCAGAGAACTAGCCTTATATTTCTAATGTTGCTCTCCTACTTTAACCATTAACTTCATGAGGCGTAGAATGTTGATTACCGGTCTTCTTAGGGAAATGTTAGTCAAGTGAACCAAAAGAAAAAAGTCACAGAAGGCATGTGACATGTTAATGAATCAAAAGCACTCTCATTCTAAGTCAAAATTATCATTTTTGTGAATTATTAATTTTCTCTGTGGAAATATTTGGGACTTAAATGAATAAAGTAAAACAATGAATGGCATCGTAAAGCCCTGATCCTTAATTTTAAGATGCCACTAGGCAGAGATATGAGTGCTCTAGGATACTCTTTAAAGACAAACTGTGATATAGAAGCTCAGTCTATAAGACGTTATAATTCTTCGGCCAAAACACAGACACCTATGCATCTGAAAACCTTCTTTTATATCTCATCCCCAACCCCAGGTCTGGGTCAGATGCCCCATTCAATGTGCAGCCTATTTCTATCATTCAAACTTGACATTATGTACCTGTCTGAGCCCTCACAATGAGTTATAAGTCCATGAGGGTGTTTTCTACCCAACAACTCACACCGAACCTGGCAAAAAATAAATGTTAAATAAATATTTGTTGAATGATCTACTAGAGGGCAAATGATCTACTAGAGGCCCATTCAAAAGAGAAATTATTTTTAGTAAGCTGGTGTTCTCTGATTTTATTTTCTTAAATAATATATATGATAGTGCCTGGAACAGAGTAGGTACTCAATGAATTTTAGTTGTTTTAGTTTTTTTTTTAACTGATCTATGGAAACAGGGTGTATAGAATAGTATAGAAATATAATCTGAATGGTGCCAGAGTTAGGAAAACCAATGCACTGCGTAAGTCTTACTCATACTTTAAAGCTCAACACACCTTTCTATCAACCCTATTTTCCTAAGAGAAAGTTTTCAATTCTGTCTGCCAGGAAATTTCCATGAACTAATCTACTGTAGAAATGAAAACAGAAGTAATTTAAAGCTCATTATATGCAGCAGAAGTTAAGAATAAGGCTAGACTGGTTCGTTTAGCACCTTAGTGTTTTGATTTTGGGGATCTCACTTTCTTATCTGTTCATAGGTTATCGTGAAGACTGCATGCCACTTAGAGTAGCATCTGCATCTAGAAAGTCCTACTCCAAATTGTATTATTATCATTATCATCACCATCAATCATCACTGCCATCATCATCATCTCATCATCACTGACGATAAAAAGCCCAGGAAAAAATAGAGAAGAAGGAAACTGAGTACATGAAAGTAGTGCTCATGTCTGGTTTATTTAGTGTTTCCTGCCCAGTGCCCAGCATAGCCCTTGAACATAACAGATATTGATCATACTTGTTTAATGAATTAATGATGTACTTGTGGTGGTCTGGGGAAGAAAAGGGAAGAAGGTCATATGGTAGTTAGAAATCCTAGCTCAAAGTAAGCAAGGAGAAAGGAGACCAACATTTTAAAATTCCTGTTCATAAATATTTTTCTAAACAATTTCTACCAGTTGGAAATTACTTTGAGTTGCGTTTCATCTTTAAATACATCACTCTGGAAAAATTAAACAAGATTAGGTTTGTATCCTTTGTATGTTTGCTGCAAAGAAAGCATAGTCCTAAGTGCCGTTAGGAGATGCAAACACATATAAGGTTAGGTTTATGCTCTGAAGTATGTTTTAATCTAGTTAATCAGTTATTATTTCAACCAATCAATTAGATTGCTTTCCACTTAAGAACTGAAATCAGTCTTAAGTGTAAAGGATGGGATTATTGCTTAAAGCCATCTTTGGAAAATGGGACGTTGGGCATAAGGGCAGGTCGGCTGGATTTTTACATTGGGGGAAATTGTACCACATGAAAACGTTTTGGGCTAGCGGAGAAGAACACACAGGTGTGGGAGACCACCAGAGATCAACTTTGTTGTCTTTGAAGTATGTCTGGGACTCTCTACCAGTGGTACCAGGCATCACTTTACCAGAAGATTTTCAGAGGCATACTGGTCAATAAATGTTTGAGAATGCATCTATGCGATAGCCATAAGAATTTTTGACAAATCATTTGAAATACAAAGTCACTAAGTCCCTGTCCAGCTCTTATGGTATATGATTATACATGACAATAAAGTCCAAAGACCTTCTGACAAATCAAATAAAGTTTATTTCTAAAGCATATATATTGTCTTTCTTCTTCAGTGCTGGTACCTCAGAATGAAATGATAGCTCAAACATTTCTGTAGTGGTTACGATGTGCTTGTGTCCTGGGGGCAAACAGCCCATGCAGAGAGTCTAGAAGTTAAAGATCCCGTGTGCTAGATTAGAGTTCCTTCAGGGAATTATTAGATATCTCAGTATATTTAGATAAACCCTGCAAAGATGGACTCAAGATAACTTGACAGGTTATCTGCGCTAGAGTAGAGTGGACATTAGCATATATATTTTTTCTAACCGTGAGTTGGCTTTGTGTGTTCTTGTTGCAGAATATACACAAATGAGACACCTTGAGGAACAGGACATCACCAGAGGGTTGCTAACTGGAACAGCCTTTCTTTCCCCTCAGCCTTTTTTGCATCACTAAAGCAGGATGTTTTATTCCATATGAAGTTATGGAAACTTCTGCTTTATGATATTATTAAAGATCTGCCTACATAAAAAAGAGTAATGAAGTCCTTTGGCTTATATTCTTGATATCATTTGTATTGCCTCTGTGCAGGGTTGAGTGAAGCAGTTTCTATAGCTGCTATAAGCAATAAGCCTTTAAATGTTAAATGCTGACTCAACATAAGCATGTCTGCAGAAAAATGATTAACTTGAAGAGAAGCTAGCGTCAGCATGAAGAAATACAACTACACATTCAAAAAGAATATAGAGTATTTACATGTGATATCTTCAGGAGCTATTGCAAATAGAAAGAGAAAAATATAATTGTGTTAGATGGAAATAAGTATACTCTTTCTCTTCTATTTTTAGCATTGAGATTTTGTTCTCCAAATCTTTTGCTGGTTTCCTTACTAATACATCTATTTCACCCTAGATGGTTCATATAAGCCAGTTAGTTCTTGGCATTCTTCTAGACTCCAGGTCTAGATAGCCATAAGAATTTTGGTCTAGAAGAATGTGAAGAACTAACTGGCTTATATGAACCATCTAGGGTGAAATAGATGTATTAGTTGTTGGTCTTGGAGTAGGCACAGGTCCCAGGTTGGCCCAATCAAATTGAAGGGAAGGACTTACATATGATGGTAGGGGAATATATTTCTCTTGCTTTGCTGGATCTGATCAAGGAAACAGCCATCTTGCTACTGGCACTGTCGGCTATCTCATGACCATGAAGGAAGCCAGCCTTAGGATGTCATTGATGCTGAAGACAACAGAGAGGAGAAAGACAGAGTACCTGTGTCTTTGAAGATAATATTGAGCAACTGACTGCGTTACATGCTTGGAACTTGCTCTGTCACTGGACACTCATTATGTGGAATAATAAATATCCTTACTGTTTAGGCCAGGTTGAGTTGGAACTTGTTTTACTTGAAACTGAGAGCTTCCTTTTCTGATATATACATGTCTCTGACTTTGCCTTGAAGCTGATGACTTTCTATGAATACCAGCCAGGGCCTTTTCCCCTCTTTCAGTCCACACACATCGGCCAAGGAAGAGCAGAGGCAGGTTTGTTATAGTTTATGGTATGGTGGATTTGTTTTTCTAGGATGTGGTTGTGCAGAGGACAGGAAGAATGAGCTTTGTGACTGGTAGATGTTATGGATATCCATATATGTGGCACCTTTGATAATTCTGAGCTGGTCTTGATTAGATAAATATGCTGAGGAGATTGGAATCCTGGATGATAAGCTCCCCCATCACAGCATCCATTTATTCATTTACTCGATAAACATTTATTTCGAGCCTGCTTTGTGCCAGGCTGGTACTAGACATTGAGTGTGTGAAAGATGTCCAGAAATAGTGGAGAACCGTGGAGCACCTGACGTAAAGAATTGCAAAGGCATCTGAGCATGTGCAGCTAAACCGACAACTGGAGAATGAAGAGAACTTAGTCAGAATAAAGAGCGGAGTATGTGTGTGTGCGGGGGGCAGTGGATATAGGGAATAATGTTTTAGGCAGAGTAAGCGACACATCAGAAGACTGAGTGGATGAAAACATGGTGCATGCTGGGAAATAAAATCTGTTCACATGGCTGCAGCTATGTGTGAGAATGAGAGAGATGTTAGAGGCTGGAGGAGTAGGTAGGGACCAGATTATTCAGGGCTTTGGAAGTTTGTTAGGTTATGTGTACTTTATCTTGGGAGCACTGAAGTGTATTAGAGTCTCTAAGCAGAAGAATAACATGACCAGTTTACATTTTGATAAGCTCTGGCTGCCTGCAGTATATATAGTGAATTCAGGTACAGTAGGATTGGTTGCAAGGAGCCCAGCTGGGAGACAGTCGCGGAGGAGAAGTGGAAAGTTGTGCTGTACTCTTAACCTCTCCTTTCCACAACCATTAGTTTTGATTGTAATTACTACATAAGGGAAAGATGAATTGGGTTTGACAGTGGTCAGTGTTCGATTCTATTTGGTGTGACAACTGCATTACCTCAAACAAGTTACCTAAGCTCTCTGAGCTTTAGTTTCGTCATCTGTGAAATTACAATAAGAACACCTACTTCACTGGGTCATTGAGAAGGATTAAATAAGATATAATATATTTATAGCTCTTGGCATCATGTCAAAACATGCTAGCCATTATAATTATTAATGCTTAGCCTAATAAGTATGTCAGGAAGAGGCATTAGAATGAAGGCGCAGGAAGAGCTTTCTACCTGAGTTCCTTTGTAGTCCTGGGAGCTCAGTCCCATGAATATCATGAAGCAAGTATAACTATGGTGCTGTTGGATTTTCATTGGGAGCAGGACTTGTGTTTATTGTATAGGCAAAAATTTTCCAATAATCTTTGCTCCTGGAAGGAAAAATAGAAATCAGGACAAAAAATGAGAAATAGAAAATGTACTTATTTTTAGCTAAGGAGAAGAGGAGAGAAGGGGTGCTGAACTCACAGTGCAGGGAGAGGAGCTCTGGTCCTGGAGGACACTGGCAGCAAGGCTTCCAAAAGACATGTGGCTTCTCAGCAGTGACAGTGTTCTGCAGAGACACACCTGAAGCTCTAGATGAAAAATATATTTCTTTTAGGGTGGGGGCTTTTGTTTTTTTAAGAAATATATCTGGTGGAACAGCTGCCCTATAGTAGATATCGCATTCAACAGTATTTGCTTTGGGAGCAGGACTTGTATTTACTGTATAGGCAACAAATTTTGAATTCTGGGGTCAGAATTTCTGCCTGAAGCATGGACACATGCTGGGTTGGATTCCCATTTGCCACCTACAAAGCAGCCTTGTATTTTCTGTTGCAGTCATTAGAGGAGCTAATTAGAGAAGCTAATCAATGGCTGATGAACTGATTCATAAAGATAGGTTTCTCAAGCCAGAGTTTGAAAGAAAAGAACAGAGTTTTTCCTTGGGCTGCGTAAGCAACTATTTTTAGCCAGCAGGTATTGCAGTTTTCATGAGGCATTTGGCAGGGTTTCCTTCTACTTCTGTTTCGTCCGAAATATGTAACTTTCATCCCTTCCGTTCCAGAAACATGCTGCTTTGTGAGTGTTTTCTGAGTAGAAAAGGGGATTGTTGGAAAGAAAAATCAAGAAAAAAATATGATGTGCTTAGCCTAGAACTTGGCCCCATAGGAAATGGGCAGTAAATAAGAAAGGAGCTAGATACGTCATTCACAGTGTATGGGTGGAGAAGGAGATGGCAGGTAGACACGGCTCCCTGCTGCACATGGAAGACATGTCTCTGTATCATTGGAGATAACGTATAGCTTTCAGCTTTCTCAGTCTGAATCAATTCGTATACTCAGAACCTTGGCTTATAATTTTAGATGTAATACTTATTAGTTAGGTAAGAGCCAATCACTTTTCCTTATGCATTGCTTCAACACAAACAAATCCCTTCCACATCAATCGGTGAAAACACAATGGCTTAATGCTTTGAAAAATGGGTCCCTCAGAGAACACTACAATACACAGTTCTGAGATGAGAATTGGGCCTCAAGAACAGTTATTTCTTGTGATAAATTTCTAATCACACATTAGATTTATGCCAGAGATTGATAAAGTATAAGCTACAGACATTTGTTTGCTCTGTGTTCTTATGTTCTACCATGAGATGCCATACTTAGGTTTTTGATGAAGCTAAACCTGGAATATTCTTGCTTCTTGAAGAACAATTACAGAAGTCAATCAGATACAGGCATCAGTGAGATGTACATTTTCTACAGTTCTGGATTGTGTTCTGTCCAGTACTGCAAAGGGATCGGGGGACAGCTAGACAAGTCATGATGATGGGATCAGTCCAGGTTCTCCAGAGAAACAGAGCTAGTAGGAGATATAAATAAATATATACAATATAAAATATATTATATATGTATACATAGAAATATATATGTGGAGGAAGGGAGGGAAAGACAGAGAGAGAGAGAGAGAAAGAGAGAGAGACAGAGAGAGAGAGAGAGAGAGACTGAGACGGAATGAGATCAGTTCTAAGGAATTGGCTCACACAGTTGTGGGGGCATGCGAGTCCAAAATCTGTAGGGCAGGCCAACAGACTGAAAACTCAGACAAGATTTCTGTTACAGGCAAAATTCCTTCTCCAGGAAACCTCAGTTTTTGCTCTTAAGGCCTTCAAATGATTGGATGAGACTCATCTTCATTATTTGGAGTAATCAGCTTTACTTAAAGTCAACTAATTGTAAATGTTAAGCACATCTGTAAATACCCTCACAGCAACATCTAGATCAGTGTTTGACCAAATAACTGGGCACCATAACCTGGCTAGGCTGACACATAAAATTGACTGTCACGGAGATGGTGATGATGATGGTAATAGTGATGTTTGTAGCACTCAGATGTCTTGGCATTACCATGTACCAGTAGTCACCGTTCCAAATGCTTTACATGTATTATCCTGTTAAACTCTCTTAAACCTTCATCTCCATTTTAAAGATGAAGATGTTGAGTCAGAGTGGTTGCTAAATTGCTTGAAGTCACAGAAACTGAGTGGCATTGTTAGAGCTTTGTTACGGCTTGGTTTTTAAACCTTATTATGTGGCATTCCATGCAGCAGACGTGGTTAATTCTATCTTGTTTCCTCTCAGTGACAGAAAACTAATTTAAGCTAGGTTGCAATTTATTGTCTCATGTCCACAGTAAGTCTAAGGTGACCAGTTTTAGGCACAGCTGTTTCCAGGGACTAAAAGGATGTTGTCAGGACTCTGCCTTTTACACTATCTCTTGGCTCCAGTTATTTCATGTTAGCTTTATTCATGAGGAAGGCAGGACTCACATCCTCTGTCTCAGCAAGTACAATAGAAAGGGACTTTGTTCTTCCATAACTGTATAGCAATTCCAGAAAATGACTTTGGCTTTGCTTGGATTTTGTACTATTCCTGGTCTAAGTCTTAGGTCCAAAACATGCAGCTCTGTGGTCGGTGAGTACCACCTGGGTCTCAGGTCTCACTCTGGGTTGGAGGGCTTGGGGACTGGGGAGCCAAAGCCTCATGTTGGAAAGCCACATTAGAACAGGTGGAGTTTCATACTCGGGCCTCCCATTACTGACATGACTCCGTGGACATGTTCTTGGAAAGGAGACTTCCCGATGGATAGATAGATACCTCCTTGGACAGGACTGGATGTGACTGTTTTAAGTTCCCTGGTGGTAAAATTACCTTGAAGCCATGTCGTGGGAACAGTTTTTAGTGCCTTGTCCTGTTTGAAAGGAAAGCCAGCCCCAAACTACTTAGAATTTAAATATGGAACTTAAATATTTTTTCCTTTGATTCAAAGCACAGGACCTATACCAACTTTTTTCTTAGCTCTATACTAAATTAGCTTCCCAGTAGATACCCGAACATCAAAGTCTGTTTCAGGGAAGGTAATGGTGCAACCTAATACTGTATCATTTCATCCTTTCTAAGTGCAAGTCATGAACTACCCTGAAATATGGTTGTTTGTATTCTAGTCTTATCTTTCTACAATCTTATCTTCCTTCTTAGGGGGCAGGGTCCAATCTTATTTATTTTAGTAACTCCCTGCAGTTCCTAGCACCGATTTCTGTCACAGTGGGTACTCAGTAAGTGCTTCTGAGCAAGTGAATGAATCTGAGTCATTATGGAATAAAATAATCCATTGTGTGCTGTACTCAGAGAGTTCTCCAGGGTAAATTTTTAAAGGGGCATGTCAGAGAATAGGGGTTAAGGGCACTGGTCTGGGCCAGACTGCCTGAGTTCGAAGCCTTTACCCTGGTCCTTTTTAAACCTTCATACCCTCATCTATCAAATGGAGATTATAGTAGTATCAATCCCACTGAGATCTTAGGAAGATATATTATAAGCACCTGGCCTAAGTTACTATTCAGTAAATATTAGCTCTTATAATTATTGTTGTCATTTTGTTGTCTTTGATGCTAGAAGTTTACGAGGCCCTGTTTGAACCTAGCAAGCATTCGATTTAGTTATTCTCATAACTGTGCCTATATCACATATTAAAACTTAAGTCTACTCTTGCTTACATTGAAAAAATAATGTCTCCTTATTTATTAACACAATATTATCATGTTTCTCAATAAAGCTGTTGTAAAAACAAATACATAAACAAACAAACATACTAGTGTACAGGTGGTGGTTCTCTAAGGACCTTAGTCTCAGGAATTTAGTGTGATAAAGCCACAGCTGGTTCACCTTGATGATCTTCAAAGACCTTCTTCTTCACATCGCCGGATCAATTTTCATGGTGCACGTGGCCCAATTTTCTCTAAGCTCATGATTGATTAACAACTAAACCCTACCATGTTCATTCTCATATAGTTCAGTTACTTCATGGCACGTCATTTGATAATCTTTATATTTTAAATTCGTCCGAGTCACCCAGAGGGATTGTTCCCTTTGCTGATAGATGTAATGAGTGGTAAGACTGAGGGGAAGGTAGGGTGGAATATGCCCAGGCTTCTCTGGAGTTCTCTCTGGATTTCCACAGTGGGGAGAATAAGAATTGCCTGCAGAGTTCTTCAGCCTGGCTACATGCCACATAGACAAAGGAACAATGTATGGAGGCAGCTATCTGCTTAATTGTTTCTACTGGTTTCTTAGAAACTCTGGATAAAGAGGTACCTCCTGATCAAGGTGGGAAAATAACCTTATTTTTTTTTACTATTATTACCTAATACAGTTTCAATTTTTTTCAACAGTTGTTATCTCTATTTCATAAAGAAGGAAACCAAGGCATAAAAAAGTTTAAGATAACAGAGCAAGTAGCCAGGCTTAGACTTTAATTCAGTTTGGCTCTAGAGTCTATTATCTTTACCATCACATGACACCTACAAAGATGGCAAAAAAGAGCACCTTTCAAAACCTCTTGTGGTCTCTACTCAGATAAATTAACTTTTACATACCCAAATCTAAGTTGAACAATGATAGATGAACCAAATCTCAAACAGATTGAGGCTTTTCTTCAGGCAAGACCATTCAAATGCTCATTTCTAAAACCTTACTTTGTAGTATAATTTAGTGCTATGTGAACAGTGTCTTTTCAAGGATAGGAAGTTTTGGGAAAATGGAAAGACTGAATGGGACTTCCAGAACTTAGAGTAACTGAGGTTGACCTACATTTTCCTTTGGTGGTGGTCAGCAAACGAACTTTAGGAGACTTCTGATCCTGTTTGGTTGGGATTCCTGGTCTGGGCAAGCCAGAGGTTTGCCCTTGGCCTGTCCCTTGCATTTCCACGTCCCTTGTCTCCCTGCTGGTCTTCTCAGAAGGTGCTTGCAGAGAGCTAGTGGTAACAAAACCGATTTCTTATGTTGATTTCACTAAAGCTCTAAGGACAAGCTCAGAACTTGTTCGACTTCCGCTTTTGTGCTTCATAACTAACAATTGTACAGAGACGTCTACTGATGCTTGTGAACTGAATATGGCTCATGTTGAGATATTCCAGAGATGGAGATGCAACCCTTATTTCTTAATGATAATCAATTCCTTCCTTCCATGTTTTATTCCTCATCATGCCTCTCAGACATGCATACAATGCTGGACATTATAAACCTTGCATATCTATATCTTAAATAATTCCTTAGTGCAAACCATATTCAGTATTTAGACTCCTCTTTCTCTGTTTTCTTCCTTCCAACAACCGCAAGCCCTATGAAGCTCTCCACTGTTTTCTTTTAGAGTAGCAAATTGTCTTTAAAACAACATCATACTTAAGGGACTCCCATTTTCTTTTAAGCACACTTTTTATTTTTTTTTTTAATGAAGGTATACCACACTCACAATATTTCTGAGTAAGCATACGTGTCTTATGATGTAGTGGTTGCTATAGAAATTAATCACCTTCCAAAAAGAATAGTGGAGAATATAAATCCATGTAAATTACTTGGAACTGTAGTTGGAATTGCCCCCTGGGCACCTTGGTTATGAAGAATTTCAGAAAAAAAGGGGTGTTTTCCTCTTTTTCTCTTCCGTGGAAAAAAGAATGGAGAAAGCTGCTTTTGTGCTCTGATTGCTTGGCCTTCTCCCTTCCCACTGGCAAGTGCCAGAAGGTTGTGGGGCAGTGAGGCAGTCACTCTGTCTGACAGAGAGGGCTCTTGTGATAAGTAATTGCAAAATACACTTGGGCATGGTGAGGTCTATCACTTTATGAATATTCTGCATTCAGATTCTAAATCGCCTGTGCACTTTCTTGGAGCTCAGCACTCACTACTTTGGCAGATGTTTTTCTGTGTGTCTTGACCTAGGTCTTCTTTCAAATTGAGGTGGAATTTACCACTAATTTCTATTCATTAGAAATAACAAAAGTAGAAATTATTTTGAAAGGTTGACTGTTGAGCAGGGGTCTGCTGAGACAGAGTAAGGCATTGTGAAGGGAAATTCATGAACTAAAGAAAAAGGGCTCAGAAGGGAGTGAATGGCTAACGAGTGATTTCTGAAATTTAAGCTATGTTGAGCAGTGCCATTTGGCACCCAGGAAAGAGTCTGCCTTTTAACCTGTTCCTTGTCAGTCAAAACCAATAGCTTATCATCCTTTTAAAGATGGGCTGCCCAGAAGTGTGGTGCAGTTCAGTGTGGCTGGCACACAGAGCCATTCCCGACTGAAAGGCTTTCTTATAAAAAAGCTAATAGAAACAGGTTAATATGGTAGAGGTGTTTTTAACTAGGACAATTAATGGATCATATTAAGAAAATATTCTGTAACAGTATTGATGAGACATTTTGGTAAGGGAATATCTGATAATTATTAAGGATACATTTTTAAATCGCATTAATAGTCACAAAAAGAAGCCTTAATAATCATGTGTGTTTTACTTCATTTTATAGAAGATATTTTCTTAATAATCACTTGTAAAGTGATTTCTGGTTTCAATAAATATGAAATTGTTTTTGGTAGAATTCATTTCCTAATTATGTAAGTTAAAATTGATTATTTTGGGACTATTTGGTTACATAAGAGTAAAATAAACTATTATATTTAATAGTTTTATTTAAATGAAAATGATTCTTTCTGATATTGTTGTATAAAATAAATTTCAAGATAGGATATTTTGTGTGTTTCACTCAATAATGAGCACACACTTCAGGATCACCATTTAGCTCTATAAGAGCCCGCTGGCACGAAAACCTACTTAGCTATTCTCAAATGATTAATGCACAAAATTAACACCAAGAAAACCGACCACTGCATTCCATTGGGTGGATTTTACTCTCTGCGAGTATCAGGACTTCCTTCTTACCTCCTTTCAGTACCCCTTGCATTAAATAAGTCTGAATACAAGAAGAAATTTCTTTTTTTCCCAGTATTTTAGTCAATGTTAGAACTTCTATGAGATAAGGTAAGACAGAGTAGCACAACTGGGGCCATGGAAAGGGAGGGAAATTCAAGATCAATTACTATAATAATTGTAGTGTTGCAGGTCAAGCCAACGGAATTAGATTTTATTTCACCTGTATAAATACTCATCTCTTGTAGAAAAGAGTTACCCTCCCAAAACAGACAGTTTCAATATATATCTCTGCACAGTTAGCTAGGCCATTCTGACCTCTCCCTCACTTTTCAGAATTTGCTAACTAACAATGTCACTGATGAATACAATGCAATTGAGTTACAGGAACCAACACTTTATGAGCATCTACCAAATGCTGGGCACTGTGCATCTCATTTAATCTGTACAATAGTCTTGTGCAGATTATCAATTATCAGATAGGTAACCATTATCAACTCCATTTCAACAGATGATGAAACTACGGTTCAGAATAATTACATAAGTTGTTGAAGCTCATGTGGACAGTACTGTAGTTGATATTCAAATCAAGATGTTTTCAATAATTTTCAAGTGTTTTAGTAAAAGTCCTCTTTTTGTCCCATATAAGATCTTAATGGAAACGACATTATATCTAACTGTTAGAAGCAAGACTCACTCATATATATTAGTCTTCATTATTTGGGGAAAACACACCTTTGTTGGAAGAAGCTCTGAAGCATCTCATCAGAGCCTTAGCATTCTGGGTGGACCAGGTGTGAGACCACTGTCCAACAGAGTTAGGTCTGAGAGGCCAGGAGACTATTCACCTTAGGAAGTCACATCTTTCTTAAATACATCTTAAAACAGGCTAATAAGTTAGCTACGTGCATAATAAGGTGGCAGAGCTTTTTAACTAATTTCAAATGAAAATAGCTTTTTCTGCAACCTAGTCTAAATGTGCCCAACATTGGGGAAACAAGGCTCCAACAGAGTGCATGAATTTAATTTTTGTCGTGTTTTCCTATCTGGCGAGTGACTTCACTTTTTGTGTCTCCTTTCTCCAGTTGACCTATTTTGTGCCATGCCAATCCTTCAGTGAGTAAGTTATTTCAGGATGGGACCATAACTATTTCAGTATTAGTTACATTAAAGTTAAGTTAGAGATGAGATGAGTTGAGCACAAAATGGTTAGTCAGGAATTCTAAGTGGTGTTTTTAATTGCTACTGTGACTTTGGAAAAATTGCTTATTTAGGATAGTGATTTTTAGCCTAATTCTGGAAGAAAGCAGTCTCCCTCTTTAAATCTCTCTGTTCCTCTTCCAAGCCTCCTTCTTGAACCTGTTAAGCTTTGGGATTTCAGAGCATTTTATTCTCAGAGGCAGGAAATGCTTCTTTCCCAGGGGTGGCACTGGCCAGTAGATTCCATGAAATATCCCACCACAGGATTCAACAAATGACTTTGCTTTTCTCTTTGGTCCTTTTCTGTTTCCCAAATTTTATCTCCTCTTCTCCTTTCATTGGGCCTGTAATACTTTTGCAGTCATCATTTAGAAAAAATATGTAAGTAGTGATCAAAGAAGTCTGAAAAACTAAGACATATGTCTAAATAATTATTTGGAAAATATTGCTTGCTCAGTAATGATTAAGTTGTGTTTTATGTCTTCTTCATGAATTTACTTTTTATTTTGCTGAAGTACATTAATATTTTTTTTTTGTGGATATATGAGTGATAAACTTTCAAAGTCCTTGCATTTAAAAAAAATCCTTCTTCTTTGCTCAAATTTATTTTCTATGCTCAAATTTATTTTCCGTCAGCTTGGAAGACAATATTCCATTTTCTTTTAACGTCGGTGTTGATCTTGAGAAATCTGAAGTTAAAATGAATCTTGTTCCTTTGCAGGAAATCTAGTTTTTATTTCCCCGCCTTTGGAAGCTTTTAGAATCCCCTCTTTATCCTTAGTGTTGAAATTTTATGACATTGTATCCATATGCGGACTCTAAAATTCCTTCTGCTGAGCACTGTATGGGTTCTGGCAATTTGAGGACATGTCTTTTTTTTTGATTTTGAGAAATGTTTTCTGTTCTTTATCTTTTTTGGTTCTGAAACTCAGTAGGTAGATGTTAGAACTTTTAAACCTCTCTCTAATCCTAAACTTCTCTCATCTACTTTGCATTTATTTTTGTCCCTTTGCAATTTCTTTGGGAGCATTTTTAGCTTGATTTAACTTGCTAATTTATTCTAAAGCTAGTGTCCACTTTGCTATTCAGTTTACCTATTAATTTAAAAATTTATATAATCATATATTCATTTCCCAAGAATCTCAAATTTATATTCATATACTCTAATTCTTGGATGTAATAGCTCTTATTCACATGAAGATATTCGTTATACAGTCAATTTTCAGTATTCACAGTAGTTATGCTCTACAAAGTTGCTGTGAATTAGAGAATTAGCTAATATTGAATTAGTGAATATTGAGCCATTGATCCTAGGGGAAATACAGGATTAGGTACCTGTGAGCTTCTGGTCATAATGTTTTCATCAACTGATCAATGCATAACCTTTTATGTGTGTTTTTGTTGAAGACACCCTATTTCATATATATTGTTGATTCATAAATATTAAACTTACAACCAACAGCACTCTAGCTCATGCCTGAATGAAACTTATCTAATACATGTATTTTCTCTGCAAAGCACATTACAGCCTTCTGGTGCTTAGGAACCCTGGACAGCATTTCAATGCTACACATAGGGGACATTTTAGACAGCAAAATCACCAACAGGAAGCACAAAAGCACTAAAAACATGGCACTAAATATACCATGAAAAGGACACTTGTTTACAGTATGAGAACTGGAATGAGAAAGCAGAATGTTGCCTTGTTTTGACTTTGTTTAAATGTGCGTGTCAGGCAACTCAACATTTTCATCATCCTTCATTTGTCTGATTGACCTCGAAAGCACCATGAATATTAATTTTGGGGTTACAAATATTAGCATGAAGGTGAATTCACAAATTTAGAATCTACAAATAATGTGAATCAACTATATTTCTTTCAAAGACACCTTGTTTGTTCTATTTAAGTCTTTTTCTTTAGATGTTTGTGTTTCTCTTTATTGAATTTAGTTCCCTCTCTCATGGGATCGCTTTTCTTGAGTATTTGGTAATTCTTGTTAGGTGTTCAGTTTTAAATTTGAGACTTCTTGCTTAATTATCTGTAAATATTTCTGTATATGAGAATCTCCCTTCTCTTTTGGCAGGGGAGAGCTGGGATGTGTGGCTGGGTGTGATGTTCAAATACTCCTTTTCTGGATATGGAGACTCTCTATTTTCAAGAGGCATTTAAGTCCCTCTCTCATCTGCTATCCTCACATGGTGACCTAGGTCTATGGTGGATGCTTTGCTACTGCCGTTGGCGGTAGTGGTGGTAGTTGGTGGCTGGGTTGTAGAAGGTGGGAGAGTGGGGTGTACTGACCTATTCATTAGTCGATTACTGAGACACTTTCTTCAAAATTCCTTCCTGCTAACCAGTCTGTCATCTGAGTTTTGAGTGTCCCAGAGTTGTTCTCACCTTTGCAACTGATTTCTTCTTCATGTGACCTTGATTGTGGTTTTCCCCATCAACATGATTCTGATAGTCTTTCTTATTTCTGGAAATCCTCAAAATTTCTGTCCACCGATCTGTCCATTCTTATTTTCTATTACTGTTGTAAATGTGTGCTTTTTAAAAACAGATTTTCTGGTATTTTTAGGAAACTGAAGTGGGAGTTGATAAGCATAAAGGCTTACTTTGTCATTTTGATCTAATTTCCTGCTATTTTAATTAGAAAAAAAAATCAGTTCTCTTTTTAAAAATACTTTATATTTTTCAAATATTTCAGACAAAAATGTCCCAATTCTGAATTTCAAGGCAGGATTTGTATGGAATTCTCTATTGATTGCTCATGTAGGCATCTGTAAGAATACTCCAATTTCTTATTGCAATTTATCATTATTACTGTTATATTTCCAATTATAATTTATTATTATTACTGTAGATTCCAACTTATTAGTAGATTCCAATTTATTATTATTATTATTGTATTATTGTATGAATTATTTTTATCTTCATAATTATTCAAAGACTTCATTAATCACATTTTTATGTGAGAATGTTCTGTATTATTACACATTTACATCATAACAGTGATGCTAGTGCTTTATGGTTCATTATCTCATTTTATTCTCACAAAGGTCCTATAAGGTAGTGGTTGTCATTGTCATTTTGAGAATGCGGAAAACAGGTTCACTGACTTTAACTTACCTGTGGTTCCAAATAAATAGTGGAAATGAACTGAACTAATAACCCTCTGGCTCCAAATTCATCAATATGACATACTCTTATGGACGATTGGTGTTTATTCCACATTGCTAATTATTAATTTTCTGTGCATGTGCTCATACACATAAAAATCAGAACGATATGCAATGCATTATGAAAAATTGGATCTACATTGGCGAAACCGCGGCAAACATATAGGCATATGCTCCAGCCTTCTGTTATTGGATTCTTCTTCTTCGTGTTAGGACGAATAATTACTCTAAAGTTCATCTTTCTAAAAACAAATTAATGGTCAATTTAGTGTCATTATCAACCATTAAAAATTCCTTTTCAATTTAAGGAATAGCAATCAAACCTTTATTTAAGGAAAATAATTCTGCTCTCCTCAGTGTTTTTCACTAGAATAAACAGAAAATAAATCAAGAACTAGTGTACACAGCAGGTCTCTAGTTCAGAATAGCTCCAAAATTTCCCAACATCTATATTGTGAAAACAGAGAGGAGTTAATGATTGAATTTAAGTTGACAAACTCCTGCTGCTTTTGTCTATAGAGATGGTGAGTATACTGGGTAAAAGTAAGAGGGTCCCAGTTTCTAACTTCTGCATTTTGAGCTGTTTGAATTTAGAATAAAGTTAAATTTAGGTGAATTTCCTGAGAACATGGCCTAAACATGGCCTCATGCTATAGTTTCTACTCTCCTCACCCTTCAGTTTTGGATGGATCTGATTGAGAAAGAAGAGTTATATCTTACACACAAACTTTGGAGACATAATTTCTTCTCTGTGATCATTGAACCATTTTTAAGGACTAGTCCAATTATCTATGATATAAAGTGACATAAAAATTAAATACAAGCCTTGGGCAACAGGCCCAAAAAGTAACTTAAGTGTTCCATGACTTCCTTATCTCTTTACTTTTAAAATTTTATTTGTGGTGTTAGGGGGGACACGATTTACTGAAATTGAAAGGTTTTTTTTTTTTTTTTTTTTAATCTCTGCCACATACTAGCTGTTAATCTGTTAGTCTCAGTCATTTGAGAAACATTACAGAAAAATAAATCTTGCTGAAATTAAGTTGGATAAGTTTGCTTCACAGAATCAGAAAAAAAACCAACTCTCATGATTTTGGTTAATACTACCACATTAGATCATGCGTGCATTAATAACTAAATCTCACCATTCTAAATCTCTACTTGTTCTGATAGAAGGTCCAGTCTTTTCTGATAAACTTTCAAGAGTTGTCTCACATGCCTCGCGATCAGTCAGGACTCTCACTGCTGCTGGCTTGCAGGTCCATTCCGCATGATGCTGCTGCCCCTCAGCCTGCCCTGCTTCCCGACTGGCATTTCCCCAGCTGGAGCAGAAGATTACTGCTGAGTCATTAAGTTTCCCTCGACAAGCTTCGCCCTGCCCTGACTGCTTGGCCAACTGTTGGGAAGCGGGAAGGAGGATATTTCCTCCTCTTGGTAATACTCAGTTAAGAATGTCCCAGAACATGAGACTTGGCCCAAACTATGGCAGAGTTTAGTGTGATGACTTTGCCAGGTCACACTTAGGTTTTAGTTTTTGTACATATTTCCAGGTAGCTTTGTCTGAGTGGGTTTAAGTATCAGCTTACTGAATGTCACATTCAAAATTGTGTCTCCCCCCAACTCTCAGGCCACTTGGCTTACTGTGTTAGACAACGTCTACCCTTAAAATGGATTTGCTTTTGTAGCCAGTCCCCACTATTCTCCTAGAACTTTGGCATCCATTCCTTTTACTTCCAAAGTCCTTCCATATGTGCCTGTATATATGTGAACTCTAAATGCAGGCCTGATTCAAGTGTGTTTTTTCCCCCAAGAAGGCCTCTCAGCCCTAATATAAACCAGTGAACACAAAAAGGTACTTTGGAGAACAAGTATCACTTAGCTCTACTTCCCAAACAGACCTGAGTTTCACTTCAGTCCAGCCAAGTACTGCATGTAATTTTTTCATTTATTTCTTTTCCCCAGGGTCTCTTCCTCTGGTATTTTTCTGTTTAAACAGGAAGTTACAGTATACTGAGATTATGTGGGCATCTGGACCTTGATCTTCCACAATGCCCAATTCATCTTTGAAATTTACTGATGGAGACTGAAAGTTACTCAAAAATTTTAGAGTCAATTGGAATTTAAAGTAGCTTCATCTCATAAGTTTCCTGAGAAGTGCAAGGTAGAACGGACTTACAGTGTGTAAACCTGGAAATATAACAGATACCTTACTATGCAGTTTGTGGAAGAGGAAAAGAGTTAGCGAGGAGAAGGTTTATTAAGTAACTGAAAGGTGTACTTAAGTTCACATTATTTTCCTTTTCTACATTAAAATTAGGAGAATTTTCCTTTTGAATTAGCCAGGAGAGGGAGGACCAAGCAAGCCGAGTGTCATTGTATCAGTGTTGCTTTGGTGGGGCAAGAGGGCAGAGGGACCGCAGACACCTCTCCTCAGGCCTCATAGCTCCATGGTCCAGGTCAGCATGAAAAGGACAATGAGCAAAGAGGAATGAGCATGAGCCATCTCAGCTGTCTTCAGGCCAGGCCAGGAGTGCAGAGTGGGTGCTCTTTAACTTAGTCTTTTTCCTGCACTCTGCTGATTGAAGAGCCCTGCTGGCAATGAGCCACAGCATTTTAACCAAGCACAAGATAGGCAATGGCATGGAGGAACTAAGGAAGTCATTTTTCATTTCAAAATGAGTGCAGTAGGGGGAAAGGGTATATAACTTTTCTAGGCTCATTACTTTTGATCTCTTATAAATCAATTTGCTGAATACCTGGAGAGACAAAAAAGGATGCGGCCTCTATTGACCATCAAGACTAGCACGAAGTACTTCCTATTGAAATGTTGGTGACAAATGGAGTTTTCTTTTATCTCTGAGGGTCCTCTGGAACATTTCACCTGTACTAAGACTGTATTTATTATCTTTGTGTTTCTTTAGATTATGTCTTAGCATCTGCAAACTTTTCTTAGAAATTCAGTAAAGGCAACTTGGATTTGTGCCCATAAGGTGCTCATTGACCTGAAGGCAGGGCGTCAAATTTGATCCCTCATCAGTTTCTCTCCTTCATAGTTTAAGACCCGGTGTTCTCATGTTAGTTATTCTATTTATATTTGGTTTTAAGAATCTAGACATATCTTTCTGATTTATAAATTCCAGGTTAAAGAAAGTGTTTCTTAAAACAAAATGAGTTAAGAAGTACAAATGGATAGATACAAAATAGGCATGGAGATATAAAGTGTAGCATAAGGAAAACAGTGAACGATATTGTAAAAAATATATAAAGGGAAAGAGGGGTACTAGATTTGGTGGGGTGACCACTTTGTGAGTTACATAGATCTCTAATCACTATGCTGTACAACTAAAATTAATATATTATTATACACCAACTATAATTGGAAAAAAACCTCATTGAATTATACAATGTAAATATGAGCAACTAATTGTCTAATATACTTCAATAAAGATGGGGAGGAAACAATGAAAGCTCCAGTACCTCTTGAGAAAATCCATATTTAGAATCTTATTTTTAGGCTTTTATACTTCAGATGAGAAAACATATTGGAAAGACTTTTTGCTATTTTAAAATGTGTAGAAGCAAATTAGTCTCACCACATTGTTTACGTTCAAGGTAAAGCCCTAACTATTTTCATTCTTCTATTTCTATGATCAAGGCAGGAAGGTTTGCAGAGTAGGGATAACATCCTTGATGAAATTCTGAAGTCAAAACCAGTTGTAACAGTAATAAAGCCAGTAACAACACCACAATAATGACCCTTTGAGTACACCGAGAATCAGAGATGTCAAGAGAAGCTCATCTGTTTGTGAAATGCCTACTTACCTTTAAGCCAGTGACTTACTTTCCTTTTTTTCATGCATATTCAATTTGCCATTGGACATTATTGATTGAGTTGCCAATAAAGCAACAGATTACCTTTGATTTAGAAACAAATTCATTCTATGGAGTGAGTTTTTCAAGTACCACTGAAGGTTTGAGCCTCTATTTAAACAACCGTATATATTTAATTCTGTTTCTTGTTTACTTGAGGCTTTTCTGAATGGAAACAGTTCCCTCACTAGTATCCATATCCATCTATATCTGAAAAACATCACAAAATTAATATGAATTATTGTTGATCATCCAGGAGTTAGCTAAGCAGATTTTCTTTTTATCATCATATCATTTGCATAATAGTTTTAAAATTTTTTTTATTATTTTTTTAATTGAAGAAATGATTTAAATTTTTTTCCGCTGTCTACCTCCCCCCTCATCTTTTCCCTCTCCCCCCAACTAGTCACATAATAGTTTTCTTATATTGAATACTTACTATGTGTACTTACTATGTGTACTAGTTTCTTATATTTGAATACTTACTATGTGCCAGGCACAATCATTCTCAAGATCATAAACATTATCATTGAGGAGAAGAATAAAGTGACAGAAAGGCCAATAACATGTATTTTATAAAAATTATCATTTAATCCTCTCAACAACACTTTGAGGTATCATATCTTCATATAGATGTTGGTACTTGCCAAGAGTGCCTTAGTCACTCGTTTAAGATTACACAACTGAGTGGTGTAGTGAAGACTTGAACTCAAGTCTCATTGATGACAATGATCCTGTTCTCATTCTGGGATTTTGACCTATTTCTATTGTTGTTACAGAATACAAATATTTAATATAAATGATGTAAGCACTATGAGTTTAGATATTATAACTATCCAGAAAAAAGGAAAGAGGATAACAACTTTTTGTATGTGTTGTCAAGAGATCAATACCAATTTTATACAGTATGTTTTGACTCTTGAAGATGTTTATGACTTCACGTTAGAGAATTTAAGTTTTTAATAATTCACTTTGATTAATTTTAGTATTTTCTAGAAGGAACCTCCATTCTACACAGAACAGTTCATTCCATTTTTAAATCTATTTTTATTTTACTGAAGTTAATTTCATTGGGTCACTTATATTTTGAATAATTTTTAAAACAATGATATATTGTCTAGCTTTTTGGCATATATTAAAATGTCATTGATTATAGCTTCTGTCACTGAAGTTATTTTACAAAGTCAAAACCACTTGGTCAGGTATTGGCACAATTGAAATTTTATCAGGAAGATTTAATTCTTCCATCAATGGTTAGCCATTGTAGGTTTTGTATTGATTATTTCTACCAAATCTCATTTCCTAAGGTGTGCTTTGTAGTTATCATTGCCATTAGCAAGATGACGTGTGGTTTTAGCCATTGTAATTTTTGTTTTATGTTACTTATTTTTACTAGCAGTTCATTAATTTAGAAGTGAGTAAAAACTTGTAGTTTTTATGTCTTTCTTAGCCAATTCATGAGGAAATTATGATCAATTTCTCTTAGTCCACAATGTATCCTTTGTCAAAATACCAAGCCAGTCTCAAATTCTTTCACTTCTAACACAATCGATAGTTAAGTGCCTCTAAGACAACTTTCCTGTCAAATATACTAATCTTGTTATTGATCCATTTTGGATTGAGTCTTACAGATCCTGTAAATAGATTTCTAAAATTCAGAGTCCATTATTTCAAATTCCATTTGAATGTGATATGTGTATCTTTAACCAAGTAGTTTGATAAATCATTACAGTTGATTGATATTTCATGTTGAGACCGTATCTATGACAGTATCCCAAAACACATTTTATGAACCAATTTAAAAGTGGTTGTAATTTTTCTAACATATTAACTTGCTAAAGTCTCCAGTGAAGCTTTTGCTTATAAATTGGAATTTAGGCAAGTGACACAGAAATCTCTTCTGCATGAGCAAAATACATACCGTTATCAGATGTGCTGTTAACATTCTCTGCTCCAACTTTCACTGAATTTAAAAGAAGCTGAAAAACCTAATGTCAGTGAAAATTGAACAGATCAAATTAATGCCACTTGTTAAGACCATGGATATTGACGTCAGTGTAAAATTTTGCGCAAAGTTCTTTATGGGTTTAGGCATACATTAGTAGTAGATCAGAGATCATTGAAATCATCTTGTAATGGAAATTACCTAAATCTTTGCCAAAAGAGTTGGCTATATTTTAAATGTTCTATCAGGGAGAAATCTTTTCATTCACTTTTGCAGTGAACAT
>NW_011888824.1:11005805-11008340 GCF_000151845.1 Pteropus vampyrus | reverse complement strand
TTCTCCTAGAACTTTGGCATCCATTCCTTTTACTTCCAAAGTCCTTCCATATGTGCCTGTATATATGTGAACTCTAAATGCAGGCCTGATTCAAGTGTGTTTTTTCCCCCAAGAAGGCCTCTCAGCCCTAATATAAACCAGTGAACACAAAAAGGTACTTTGGAGAACAAGTATCACTTAGCTCTACTTCCCAAACAGACCTGAGTTTCACTTCAGTCCAGCCAAGTACTGCATGTAATTTTTTCATTTATTTCTTTTCCCCAGGGTCTCTTCCTCTGGTATTTTTCTGTTTAAACAGGAAGTTACAGTATACTGAGATTATGTGGGCATCTGGACCTTGATCTTCCACAATGCCCAATTCATCTTTGAAATTTACTGACGGAGACTGAAAGTTACTCAAAAATTTTAGAGTCCATTGGAATTTAAAGTAGCTTCATCTCATAAGTTTCCTGAGAAGTGCAAGGTAGAACGGACTTACAGTGTGTAAACCTGGAAATATAACAGATACCTTACTATGCAGTTTGTGGAAGAGGAAAAGAGTTAGCGAGGAGAAGGTTTATTAAGTAACTGAAAGGTGTACTTAACTTCACATTATTTTCCTTTTCTACATTAAAATTAGGAGAATTTTCCTTTTGAATTAGCCAGGAGAGGGAGGACCAAGCAAGCCGAGTGTCATTGTATCAGTGTTGCTTTGGTAGGGCAAGAGGGCAGAGGGACCGCAGGCACCTCTCCTCAGGCCTCATAGCTCCATGGTCCAGGTCAGCATGAAAAGGACAATGAGCAAAGAGGAATGAGCATGAGCCATCTCAGCTGTCTTCAGGCCAGGCCAGGAGTGCAGAGTGGGTGCTCTTTAACTTAGTCTTTTTCCTGCACTCTGCTGATTGAAGAGCCCTGCTGGCAATGAGCCACAGCATTTTAACCAAGCACAAGATAGGCAATGGCATGGAGGAACTAAGGAAGTCATTTTTCATTTCAAAATGAGTGCAGTAGAGGGAAAGGGTATATAACTTTTCTAGGCTCATTACTTTTGATCTCTTATAAATCAATTTGCTGAATTACCTGGAGAGACAAAAAAGGATGCGGCCTCTATTGACCATCAAGACTAGCACGAAGTACTTCCTATTGAAATGTTGGTGACAAATGGAGTTTTCTTTTATCTCTGAGGGTCCTCTGGAACATTTCACCTGTACTAAGACTGTATTTATTATCTTTGTGTTTCTTTAGATTATGTCTTAGCATCTGCAAACTTTTCTTAGAAATTCAGTAAAGGCAACTTGGATTTGTGCCCATAAGGTGCTCATTGACCTGAAGGCAGGGCATCAAATTTGATCCCTCATCAGTTTCTCTCCTTCATAGTTTAAGACCCGGTGTTCTCATGTTAGTTATTCTATTTATATTTGGTTTTAAGAATCTAGACATATCTTTCTGATTTATAAATTCCAGGTTAAAGAAAGTGTTTCTTAAAACAAAATGAGTTAAGAAGTACAAATGGATAGATACAAAATAGGCATGGAGATATAAAGTGTAGCATAAGGAAAACAGTGAACGATATTGTAAAAAATATATAAAGGGAAAGAGGGGTACTAGATTTGGTGGGGTGACCACTTTGTGAGTTACATAGATCTCTAATCACTATGCTGTACAACTAAAATTAATATATTATTATACACCAACTATAATTGGAAAAAAACCTCATTGAATTATACAATGTAAATATGAGCAACTAATTGTCTAATATACTTCAATAAAGATGGGGAGGAAACAATGAAAGCTCCAGTACCTCTTGAGAAAATCCATATTTAGAATCTTATTTTTAGGCTTTTATACTTCAGATGAGAAAACATATTGGAAAGACTTTTTGCTATTTTAAAATGTGTAGAAGCAAATTAGTCTCACCACATTGTTTACGTTCAAGGTAAAGCCCTAACTATTTTCATTCTTCTATTTCTATGATCAAGGCAGGAAGGTTTGCAGAGTAGGGATAACATCCTTGATGAAATTCTGAAGTCAAAACCAGTTGTAACAGTAATAAAGCCAGTAACAACACCACAATAATGACCCTTTGAGTACACCGAGAATCAGAGATGTCAAGAGAAGCTCATCTGTTTGTGAAATGCCTACTTACCTTTAAGCCAGTGACTTACTTTCCTTTTTTTCATGCATATTCAATTTGCCATTGGACATTATTGATTGAGTTGCCAATAAAGCAACAGATTACCTTTGATTTAGAAACAAATTCATTCTATGGAGTGAGTTTTTCAAGTACCACTGAAGGTTTGAGCCTCTATTTAAACAACCGTATATATTTAATTCTGTTTCTTGTTTACTTGAGGCTTTTCTGAATGGAAACAGTTCCCTCACTAGTATCCATATCCATCTATATCTGAAAAACATCACAAAATTAATATGAATTATTGTTGATCATCCAGGAGTTAGCTAAGCAGATTTTCTTTTTATCATCATATCATTTGCATAATAGTTTTAAAATTTTTTTTATTATTTTTTTAATTGAAGAAATGATTTAAATTTTTTTCC
>NW_011888824.1:10994531-11004990 GCF_000151845.1 Pteropus vampyrus | reverse complement strand
TGATTATTTCTACCAAATCTCATTTCCTAAGGTGTGCTTTGTAGTTATCATTGCCATTAGCAAGATGACGTGTGGTTTTAGCCATTGTAATTTTTGTTTTATGTTACTTATTTTTACTAGCAGTTCATTAATTTAGAAGTGAGTAAAAACTTGTAGTTTTTATGTCTTTCTTAGCCAATTCATGAGGAAATTATGATCAATTTCTCTTAGTCCACAATGTATCCTTTGTCAAAATACCAAGCCAGTCTCAAATTCTTTCACTTCTAACACAATCGATAGTTAAGTGCCTCTAAGACAACTTTCCTGTCAAATATACTAATCTTGTTATTGATCCATTTTGGATTGAGTCTTACAGATCCTGTAAATAGATTTCTAAAATTCAGAGTCCATTATTTCAAATTCCATTTGAATGTGATATGTGTATCTTTAACCAAGTAGTTTGATAAATCATTACAGTTGATTGATATTTCATGTTGAGACCGTATCTATGACAGTATCCCAAAACACATTTTATGAACCAATTTAAAAGTGGTTGTAATTTTTCTAACATATTAACTTGCTAAAGTCTCCAGTGAAGCTTTTGCTTATAAATTGGAATTTAGGCAAGTGACACAGAAATCTCTTCTGCATGAGCAAAATACATACCGTTATCAGATGTGCTGTTAACATTCTCTGCTCCAACTTTCACTGAATTTAAAAGAAGCTGAAAAACCTAATGTCAGTGAAAATTGAACAGATCAAATTAATACCACTTGTTAAGACCATGGATATTGACGTCAGTGTAAAATTTTGCGCAAAGTTCTTTATGGGTTTAGGCATACATTAGTAGTAGATCAGAGATCATTGAAATCATCTTGTAATGGAAATTACCTAAATCTTTGCCAAAAGAGTTGGCTATATTTTAAATGTTCTATCAGGGAGAAATCTTTTCATTCACTTTTGCAGTGAACATGAAGACTATTGAGCAGATCCAAACAAACTGAAGTCTTCCCATATTCATAGGTCTGAAAATGTTCTTGAACCTCAGTTTGCGTCAAATCATTAGTTTTACTGGTACTTGAAGAAGTTCCTTTAGTTTTACATTGCTTTTTGTCATACATCCACCTTTAGCTGTTCCCCTTTGCTTCTCTCTCATGTGGTCTGATGAACATAAATCTGAAATAAAGACGGTGTTTTGTAAGCTTTATAAGCATCAGTCATGGAAGCACAAACCCTGGGAACAGCACCTCCATGAGAATCTTCCTCACTGTCCACAGATCCATTTTCTTCAGGGAGATGTGAAGTCTAGCTTTGCAGGTGTGAGAAATGTACTAAAAATTGATGCTTTCATTGTTTATTTTTGAAAAGCAGAATAAGTGGTCATCTCGATAATTTTCTGCAATTTTATTTGATAACCATGTTGTTCTATATTTATGCTTGTTATTCAAAAACAAAGTATGAACAATTATGGAGAATCATCTATAATTGAACTTAATCCAGTTCTCCTGTCTGTTCACTATTGCGTTGCCTACTACATGCTCTCTGTATACATTATTGTCAGTTCAAAGTAAGGAAAAGATAAATTATCTTTTCCATTAGTAAGGAAAAGATAAATTATCTGAGCGAGGGAGGGGACAGATCATCTCTGAGGTCAAAGTTGTGAGGTCAGATATACCACTTTATTGCCCAAAGTAGCAGAAATTCTGTTGTTGGGCTCAGAATTTCAGAGCCACAGTGCAATGGGAAAATGCTATAAATAGCTGAAAAGTTCAATGTGAAAAAATTACTGGGTAGATTTAATATACTAACAAATTAATTATTTTGTTGTTTTATTTTCTGAAAAAATTTTCAACTTTGTTTCTTGAGATCCACCTCTACCGACATGGACACACACACACATAAACACACCCTCACAGTGACAATATATTCCTAAGTGTAAGCGCGTGGTAAGTATTTGTTGATTTGTTTCGGCTTACTTTACTGCCATCTTTATGGGTACATCTGTTCTAGAGAGAGAATGCCTGCATACAAACAAGGCAAATTTAACTGAACTTTACAGGATTTCAGTTTTAAAGAGTAATTTGTAAGCAATTTTTGAGATGTGATTTTTATTTCTGTATGAAGCTATTCTTACTCTTAGTTTCAGTTACACTGTCTAATCTGAGTGTTTTTACTATTTTCATGAATGGTCTGAATTTATGAAAAAGCTGTAGCTGGATCTGTCTCTAATGAGGTACAGCAGCTTTGCAGGTTGGATGGCAGGGTCGAGAAATTTCTCCTGGCAGGGCACTTGGGCAAGCTGCCGGGGCTCTGAGGGCCCACGCTGTTCTCACCCATGGGTCACTTGGCACTTACCCAGTCAATCCCTAATTGCTGCCCAATTTTAGGTGGCGTACATTGCTGACTATCCTTCAGTCATGTAGAGACGGGTTTGTCCCTATTTGGAAAGATCTACTACAATAAAGGGTATGTTTCTCCTTGTTTGAAGTTTTTTTTTCACATATTGTCACAAATTTACTATTTCTTTAGTACTTCCTACATACATTATCTCACTTAATCCTCATAAGATCTTGCAAGGTATACAGAATTTATTATCATGTTTTACATGTGAAGGAACTGTTAAGGAGAGTAACTGATGTTATGTATGAGTTACATATATATATACACAGACATTATATATGTTATATATTACATACATATATGTATATATATATATAAGTAAAATAGTCTTCACAGCTTTTCTGAAAAATAAAAATTAACTGCTCGTGATGATTATTTTAGAGAGCATCACAAGTGTTTAAGATGATCACTTCTTAACAGTTAGAAGTAGCATCGTTTTCTCTATTCTCTAGTGTTTAAACCTTCAAGAAAAGACATGCTTCTAGTACTACAAGCTTAATGAAACTCTGCTGTCTTTTCACCATCGGTGCCATACTTATTTGAATTGCTGTGTCTTCACAGTGGACTTGTAATGGAAAAAGCTTCTCTTCTGAATAGGAACAAATTTTCCCTTTCATACTGTAGAGACATTTTTAATTTTGGAGAAAGTGTTAAGTTGCTTAGTGTTATGGTTCCTTAGAATGAACTTTTAGAGATAGATCTTGGAAGAACTGAAGACAGAGCATCACAAGGAGAGAGACCAAGGTCCTGAGAGAAAATTATAGCTATTAAAATGATGAGTGTTTTTCATGAACTGCAAAAAATTTCTAAAGGAGTTGCAGTTTGTGTTGTTAGTTTAGAATTGAAGAACCGAAACTCCTACTCTTTCTCTGTGTTCCGTTATTCTGACCAGACTTTGGTGCAAGAATAAAAGGAAATGAACTGGATGGTTTCCCCAGTAATACCCATTTCCCTCCATTCTCCTCACATCCATGTCCTGACTCATTTCCAGACTTTTTGGAGAAAGCTGAGAGTTTACTAGGAGAAGAGGATAGCCTAAATGGGTTTGAGCCTAATCCAAAAATATGGATTTTAAAATTATTTTCTTAATAACAACAACATAAATACAAATAAAACGATTGTGAAAGCAGTCTGCAAATTGCCATTCAAATATAATTTTCACAGCTCTAAATGGAAAGAAGGGCTGATGTGTTTCTTAATTCAAATATGAGTAAGCTGAGGTTTTGAGAAATTGATGCCTCTCCCCACAGAGCGCCTAAGGAATGGAGCTTGGATAAGACTCAGGTCACAGGACTTTTTAGTCTACTCTTCTTTAAGCTGAATTTTTGTCATAACTGTGAAGAACCATATAACATAATCCCTCTTTACAGTGACTATGGCATGGTTCTTTTCAACCTCCATCCTTTTAAGTGATTTGACCTAGAGGCGAACCATTAGTGGCTAAATGGAAATGTTGTGCTTTATGATATTATCAGGGTGGTAAGGACAAAAATTCTTAGAAAAATATTGACCTTTTGGGGCAGTGAGATTATTTAGGCTACCTGATAACTGAATTTCAACCATTGCAGACATTTATTAGCAGTTACAGAATAGTATCATTTGTTTTATTTTCAAAAACAAAGTCCGGAAAGCTGAAAAACTGTTTACTTACCTGGTTTATTCATTCATTTAATAGGTAATTATTGAATGCCTACTCTGTACCAAGCACATTTTTAGATTTTAGGAAAATAACAATGAACGAAGTAGATTAAAAAAACTCTGTTTTCATATAGTTTACATCCATGTAGGGAAAGACAGACAATAATAAGATGAATATATAGAACATATAATTTTTTGGGTAGAGATAATGGCAATGGAGAAAAACTTACAGTGAAAGGAGAATATGAAGTATGGGAAGAGTGATGGAATTTTAGATAAAGTGGTCAGGGAAGGTCACATTGAAGAGATGACTTGTGAATAAAGACCTGAAGGATATTAGAGAACAAACTATTTGGTATCTGGGGAAGAGCTTTCCAGATAGAGGGAATAATATGTGAAAATGTTCACGAAATAACATGCGACTAGGGGGGCTAAAGAGGATTGGGAGGATAGTGGGAAAAGAGGTTCTAGAGATGAAAAGGGGACTGATCATTGGAGGAGGGTGCCGCAGACCATGGTAAGGACTTTAGTTTTTACTGTGACCGAAATGAGAGACACTTGGGAATTTTTTTGCAAAGATGAGGTGTGATCTGATTTATAAGAGCTCTCTCATAAAAGGTCACTCTGACTGTTGTGTTTAGAAGAGACAGGCATAGATGGGCAAGAATAGAATTAGGGAGATCATTTAGAAGGTGACATCAGTAATCTAGGAGCAAGATGATGGCTTCAGTGAAGATGATAAACAGTGGTAGGATTCTGGATATATTTTGAAGGTAGAGCCATCAGGATTTCTGCCTTGATTGGGTTTGGGGTGTGAGAGAAGAAGAGATAAAGATGACATCAAGGCTTTTAGCCTGAGAAACTGGAAAGATAGAATTGCAGTCAACTCTTCTAGGGAAGGTATAGTGAGTGAGCAGGGATGAGGGGAATATGAGCAGTTTAGTGTTGTATTTGGAATGTGTATTATGTATTCGTGTTGATTGTAGAGTAGGCATTTGAGTATAGGAGTCTGGAATAGGGGAAAGGTTTGGCTAGGTATACACATTTGGAAGTCCTCACATAGTTGACATTTAAAACCATGGTACTGGATGAAATCTCCAAGGAGTGATATAGATAAAGAAGAGAAGAGGATCAAGGATTGAGCCCTGGGTCACTCCTATATTATGAGCTCAAGGGGAAAGAGAAACCAGTATAAAGGATGA
This sequence comes from Pteropus vampyrus, assembly GCF_000151845.1. NCBI lineage: Eukaryota > Metazoa > Chordata > Mammalia > Chiroptera > Pteropodidae > Pteropus > Pteropus vampyrus. The sequence goes on along the minus strand of NW_011888824.1, from coordinate 10,999,771 downwards.
AGAAGCATTTATCCATGATTAATAAATAAATGATTTGCGTATTAGTAAATCAATTCATTTCAGTATTTCTCGTAATTATAAAACAAATGGCAGTAAAGTAATCTGAGAAAAAGCGTCCAGTGGTGTAGGGGAAAACCAGGAAAATCTTCATAAATGAAAAAGTTTTAACTAAAACAAATTCTAACTGGGTTAAGTATCAGAACTAAGTCTGTATGAAGGTCAGGAATGAAAAACCATTAGCATTCATTTTTTCCCCCCAGATTTTGCTATTGAAGACATACCAATTCTAATTATTTTCTATTTGACTTAGTGTTGAAAAATAATTAAGGCTGTAATATCCTGGATACTAGATAAACTGCACTCACTCTTCTACTCAGAAGTTGGATCCATTGCCCTCTAAATTATTTTTATATGCTTGGGGGAAGTATTGGTTAAGTTTTCTCTCTGATTTGATTCTCAGTTACATACTTTCCTTCTGACACTTGAGGGAGAGAACACGCTGAGTTCTGGTGGAGGGTCTAGAGTTGTCTTCAGGGCCTTATTCATTTATTTAAAAAACATTTTTCAGAATTGATTACATATTGAGCTTTGCACTTGATGTTGGGCGTACAAGTATTGAATGAGCTAACTCCCTCTTCTGAAAGTGTTCTTATTCTAGTGGGAATGAGCAATTATAACGTAGTGTGGTGTGTGCCATTGTGGGATGAGTTGAGAGATCTGTTAAAGAATTCAAGTGAGAGAGGAACCAGTTATCTGGCATGGGTTGAAAAGTGCTTCTCAGAAGAGGTAATATTCAAGTTTGGTCTTGAAGGGCCAGAAGAGTTTTCCATGGAATAAGAGAACACATGATATTCTAATCAGGGAAGCAGTATGTGTGGGCAAAATAGTATGAAAGAAGTGTAGAATTTAGAAGGCATATGGTGGATAAAGTCAGAAGGGTTAACAGAAGCTAGGTTAGGCAGGATGTTTTATGCCCTGCACTGGGCACTGTTTTTAATGTCTTTTGTATATTTACTCACTGAATTCTCACATCAATCTTCTGGGATGATACACACTATTTTTGTAGATGTGTTACCTAAGCCATAGAGAGAGTGAGTGATTTTTCAAAGTCATGCAGCTAGTGTTAGAGTTATAATATGTGCATCTGATGATAACAATGTTAGTTGGTTAGTCCTAACAATTTTCCTCGGTATTTTCTTCTTAGAATTATTAGGAACTTTCTCCAATATATGTTATTGTTTATTCTCCATGGTATATCTGCTGTCCTCCATCATACCAGATTCGACAAAGACCTTAATTTTTTCTCATTGTTTTTTTCTCCTATTTCTACAAATTTGAATTTTCAGCCTCTTTATAAGGTCGGCAGACCTCCTACTAAGGCTTGGTTTATGTAGATGCCATCTGACCCCTTCCAGGGGCCTGCGATCCTGTCATTGTGGACCACAGCTCAGGAAAAAAACTTCATTCTTCATCACTGTCCATGGAACCTACTGTTCTCAATTCATATGCTCATCTCTCTCATGTAATTATCACCTTCAGGTTGGACAAGGTTTGAAAATATCATCTGTTCATTTGGGTCCCTGAGGCTTTCAGTTTTCTAACCTATCACCGTAGGTCTTTACTGAATGAATTGTGAATGGTACTGTGGGTGGCATGGGTCCAGGAAGGTGGTATACCTCCTGGTTAGCCATAGGTTTACACTGATCACTTTTAGTAAAATGTCTCCCTCTGGGGAATAAGTGGAGTCTTTGCACTTGATAATGCGCCCTCTTTACTGTTCTGTGGGATGAAATACTTCTCCAGTAGCAGGTCTGGGGTCCCCTTCTTTAGGTAGAGTCTTGCATTTTTTTTTTGAGTAACTTTCTTGTATAGCTTTTTCTTCTATATTCCAGTTTCCCATTCATAGTCCTTCAGCTGTGTCTTAATTCCACACTACCCCTTTTCTTCTTTTTTATTCAGAGTGTTGATTCTGCCCAGGGATTACTCTTATTCTTTAATAAGCTGATAGAGAAGTATTTCTCAAGCTGTCTTACATTCTTCCCTTGCAAGGAGTTTGACCCTAACTTGCAATTACAGTAATTGGGGGCCACAATCTTCCCTGGGCACGGCTGTATTTCTTACAGACACTACTAACTTCTAAGGTTTGGATGCTTGAGGAGATTAAGCAATATCCCATAGCATATACTGCCATTGCAAGAGGCTTGAACCTTCCTCAGCTAGACTCCAGAGGCAAGGCTCTTGGTTACTGTGCTGGACTGCCTCTTCAGTTCTAAGCATTAAGGACTATTGGTTTTGCTAGTTTTGTTTGAGAAACATTTATTGAACATCATTTATTCAATACTCTGTGCCAGATGCTGTTAAGATCCTTGGCACACAAAGATCTCTCCACTGGGTTCATTCTCCAGTGAAGTGACTCAAAAACCGATGTGCCTGACTCTGGTCATTGATTTATTTCAAACATTCCTGGCACATATAGCCATAAATTAAAGTAACATAGAAGATTTCCATTATACAACTAAGATGGTGGATATAGGGACATCATCTGATATAATTTAAAAAATCTAAATGAATATTAAACATTAGCAATGAAATATGCATTTTTGGAATTATAATTCCCTAAATTACAATTAAGGCACTGAAGGAAGCAGGTATTGAGACATCAATGCTGACAAATAAGGGACTTTTAAATAGTCTAAGTCACTCCTAAGAATTGGAAAGAATTTTTTCAAATTCTTTAACGCACAGTCAAAGAATACATTCTTAAGTATATCTAAACTAAAATAAAAATCACAGACATGCACAAGTAAATGAATTATTTTCTTATTCACTTATGTCTGGATGTTCTATTCTTAGACTTCAATGGGAACATTTCTCTTCATAATTTATTTCAATATTGTAGATGTGATCTATGAAAGGAAGATGTTTGGTAGGGTTTGTGCAGAGCCCAGAATCTTTCCAGAGTGAACTGAAGGAGCTTTGAGCAAGGCTGGAAAAGTCTAAAGATTTAAGGACAAAATTTAGTGGCAGAAGGAAGAGTTTTAATTAATCTCTTTTTTTTTTTTAGGAAGGAAAACAACAACAACGAAAAGAAAGTCGTATTAGAAAGAGAAAAGAGTTTTCTGTTTAGTTGAGGTTGAAAGTCTTAGTTATGTGCCTTGATAATGATCTGGACATAAAACTGTTCTAGAGATGGAAAAAAACTCTCATTTACTAGAAATTTTAGCAATGTGACTATTTTACAAAGAAAAATGAACAAAATGACATTAAGCGAATTTAGTGGAATTGAATAATCTGGAGGAAATTAAGAGTATGTATAAGTTACAGTATCAAATAACAGGATACACAAAAACAATAAAAGAAAAAAGTATAAGAAAACATTTCTGCAAGTTGAAGGCATGATCTAATTTTTCATTCTTTTAAATTTCTGGCTTCTTTGAAAAAAACAGTTAACAAACTTGCTTCTTTGTGCAGTGTAGGTCAAGGGATATGTTAGAGATAAGAGACTGGGAAAAGACCCCTGTTCAAACCTAGGCCAGTGTTCAAGGACCCCACACTAATGCTCTTTTTGCCAGAAGCCTAACCCTTGCCAGAGAACGACAGCGGTGCAAGTAGTCTGGGTGGGAGACAAAGCCAAGGGAAATAGAGAGGGATCCCGTCCTGACTGCCAATGGACTGTGCCTAAAGTTGTCCGTTAAGTCCAAGGGATTCCCTGCAAAGTGTCTGCTTGAGGAATGCAGAGCTTCTGAAAGGAACCTTAAAGTGCAGCTGGGAGTGAATGTTGCCTGTGCTGGCGATTGCCAGCCGGTGGCCCGCCTCATGCTGAGCCCTTCTGCAGAGCAGCCATCTGCTACAGCTTTAATGAATGAATCTCTCTCGGGTGTTTTTTTGTTTTTCAACAGAACAATAGCTTCTGTGGTGTGATCTGCATTCCGATGGATGTATTGAGTCCTTTGCTCACACTCCTCCTGTGTATTGGGGGTGGCGGAGTAGGGAAGAGCTGGTGTATGTCTGAGTCCTCTCAGGTAAGGAGCTGGTGGATGTCTTTGAGAAGGTTAATGCTTTAGGTTTGATTTTAATTGGAATGTTCAATCAGCTCTTCCTTTGGAGACCTGGATAGTTGGGCTGCTGCTGTTTCCTGTGCATTTCCTTTCCATGGCTTTTTTTCCCCCCCTCTAAACATCAAAGGATGGATTCACTTCCTTTGGGAAATGCTAGTTAAGTACAGGTCTACGGAATAAAATATTTAAGTGAATTTTTTTTTTTTAACCACCTGTCATTAACTTGAGTTGATTAATCCCTTTCTGACCCTCTTGCCTTGGCCTGTGTCTGTCAATCCATTTGGCTGCCTTTGATGTAGTACACTGGAGGAACCCTTTGCAGCCCCTATCAATATCTCTTTTCCCTGCGGTGTTCAACAAACTAGAGGCCGTTTCTTCTTAATTATAAAGGAGAGAAAGAACACCCCAAAAGACAAATCAAAAACTTTACCAGGAGAGAAGATTGATTGGTTTTTGGTTTAATCATCCTTAGAAACAGAAAATCCTGTGTTGCCTGTCAATAATGGTCCTGTGGTTATAATCGTTAGCCTAACAAACTGAAGGAGAAGCTAATTTGGGGGAAAACTTTTGGAGATTGGTTATTGGACTCATTGAAGTCATCTAGTTTTTGATTTTCAAGAAAAAATTATTTCTGAGTAAAATTTTGCTCAAAACCCTCATATACAAATCAAATACAGTTGTAGCTGCTCTGGTTGAGTTGGGCAGACGGGGGTAGGACAAAGACACAGTGGCTCACGTTCACAGGGGTCTGTTAGACAGAGTTTGTAAAGCTACTCATTGAGTGTATTTGTTTTGGAGTAGAATTCTGCATAACCATAGTAGAGAGTAGTTGTCAGTATTTATTAGTATTGTTAATCTGCCTTTTAACTGTTAGGAATGCTACTTATATCTTTTACTGGTATTGCTTCCTCTCATCAATTTGGCTACATCAGGCACAGGATGGAATAAATGAGAACTAAAAATCCCATCTATTCTAAAAGTCAAGGGCAAATGGAAATATTTCTACTTTTACTTTTTTTGTGGATATATGCTGAAGTTTTCCTTTTTAAATAATATTTTTTATTTTTGAGTTATAGTTGGCATACATTATTATATTGGTTTTGGGTATACGGCATAGTGATTAGACATCTATATAACTCATAAAGTGATCACCCCAATAAATCTAGTGTCCCTTTGATACCG
>NW_011888824.1:10991014-10994481 GCF_000151845.1 Pteropus vampyrus | reverse complement strand
TATTATATTGGTTTTGGGTATACGGCATAGTGATTAGACATCTATATAACTCATAAAGTGATCACCCCAATAAATCTAGTGTCCCTTTGATACCGTGCATAGGTATTACAATATTATTAACTGTGTTCCTTATGTTATACTTTATATCTCCATGACTATTTTGCAATTACCAATTTATACTTCTTAATCCAATCCCCTTTTTTCACTGCCCCCGAACCCCCTCCCATCTAGTAACCCTTAAAATGTTCTCTGTATCTATGAGTTTGTTTCTGTTTTTATTGTTATCATTGTTTATTTTGTTCTTTAGATTCCGCATGTATGTGAAATCAGATGGCATTTGTCTTTTCTATTTGACTTAACTCCACTCAGCATAATATCTTTTAGGTCCATCATGAAATATCTTTTCCATCCCTTTAATTTCCATCTGTGTATGTGTCTTTTAATTCGAAGCGAGTCTTGTGTGCAGCCTGCATGAGGGTCTTGTTTTCTTATCCATTCAGCCACCCTATCTTTTTGATTGGAGTGTTTAATTCTTTTTCATTTGAAGTACTTTTTGATAGATATGTAGTTATTACCATTCTTTATTCATATTTTTGATACTTTTTTTAATTCTTCTTAAAGAGATTCTTCCAACATTTCCTGTAATACTGGCTTGGTGGTGATGAACTACTTTGGCTTTGTCTGGGAAACTCTTTATCTGTCCTTCGATTCTAAATGATAGCTTTGCTTGGTAGAGTAATCTTGGTTGTAGGTCCTGGGTTTTCATCACTTTGAATATTTTGTGCAAAGCCCCTCAGGCCTGCAAAGTTGCTGTTGAAAAATCGGCTGACAGTCTTATGGGGGCTCCGTTGTAGGTTTCTAATTACTTTTCTCTTACTGCTTTTTAAGATTCTCTCTTTGTCTTTAACCGTAGGCATTTTAATTATGATGTGTCTTAGTGTGGGCCTCTTTGGGTTCATCTTGTTTGGGACTCTCTGAATTTCCTGGGATTGTATGTCTATTTCCTTCACCGGGTTAGGGAAGTTGTCCATCATTATTTCTTCAAATAGGTTTTCAATTTCTTGCTCTCTCTCTTCTCCTTCTGGTTCCCCTATGATGCAAATGTTGTTACACTTGATATTGTCCCAAAGTCTCTTTAAACTGTCTTCACTTTTTTTTGTTGCTGTTACAATTGAGTGTCCACCACCACTCTATCTTCTATATCACTGATTCGATCCTCCACTTCATCCACTCTGTTGATTCCCTCTAATGTACTCTTCATCGCAGATACTGTATTCTTCATTTCTCACTGGTTCTCTTCTATGTTTTCCATCTCCATTTTTATGTTTTCTATCTCTTTGTTAAAGCTCTCACTGAATTCATCTACTCTGCCCCTAGGTTCCTTGAGCATCCTTACAACCAGTGTTTTGAACTCTGCATCTGGTAGATTGCTTTTCTTAATTTCGTTGAGATCTTTTTCTGGAACTTTGTTCTATGCTTCTTTTTCTCCCCATTTTGGCTGCCTCTCTGTGTCCGTTTCTATGTCTTAGGTAGGGTTCCTAAGTCTCCCGGTCTTAGTAGAGTGACTTTATGTAGTAGGTGTCCTGTGGGGCCCAGTGGCATAGTCCTGGGAGGAGTCCAGCTGCAGGCCGAGTTCAGCCACAGCCTGCGCACTTCCAGGGCCACCTGGTAATAGTCACCAAGCAATCCACAGATGGCTGCCGTCTGTGCTGGGCTTATAGGTGTCTTGAGGGGCCAAGCCAGAAACCGAGGTCAGCTGTCATTAGTTTGAGGCTTGGGCTGCTTAGCAAGAGGTACAGGGCAGGCGGAGGCCAGATGCTACTTCTTTGGGTTTTATGAGCCTTTGAGAGATTTTAGGATAGTCTATAGTAGTCTATAGCAGGAGCCAAGACAGACCTTTTATATGGAATAAATCACTGGAAGTGGCTTGAGTGGGCCCACCAGTTGGGAGAAGCAGAGTCTCACGGAATCACCTGGGCGGAGCAACTTGTCTTACCTAGGTGGATGCTGATTCAGATACCCACAGGCTGCTTGCGTCCACAGGCTGGGAGCAGGGAGGGCTCAACAAAGGAACAAAGGATACTGCCAGCACTTCTGTCTGGGAGAAAGCCACCCCTCCGGCACTTTCCCTGAAGTTGGAAAACTCAGCACCTCCTCATATGTCCCTGGCACCCTTCAAGCAGCTGCTCTAGCATTAGAGCTCAGAGTGAGCAAGTTCCTCATGGGTAAGGCAGGGCATGGGCCCTTTAAGAGGATCATATAGGACTTCCGCTGCCCTTTGTCTCACTCAGCTGCAATCTCAGCTGGTTTTCACAGTCAGAGATTGTGGGGACTTCTCCTGCCAGCACTGGAACCCTGGGCTGAGGAGCCCAGTGTGAAGCTGGGACTCTCACTCCTTGGGTGGAGGAGGGGGCTCTGCAGCCAAGATAACCCTCCCCATTCTCCATCGCCATACTACAGTTGTTGGACTGGGCTGTTTCATGTCTCTACACCCCTGCAGGTTTGAGGTGGTTTTTGTCCCTAGTTGTAGGGCTTCTGTTCAGCCAGACCTCAGGTGACTTGGTGCACTGGTTGCTCTGTAGTTTCGTTATAATTTTGGTGTGGTCGTGAGAGGAGGCGTGCACAGCCTCTACCTTTTATGCCATCCTGACCTGCATTCGCCAAAGTTTTCTTATATAGTCACTTGACAACCTTACAAGTAGGTATTTTATTACTGTAAGAACTGTGATTTAATTTTTATTGAATTTCTTTTTCTACATATGTATTTTTTTAGACACATAGATACCTACATATATATATTTAACATGTACATATACATAAAAGACATATTTGTGTAACTCTTGCCTAATTCATTTTGAGAAACACATATCTCCAGTGATAGACAGTAATATAGAGCATCTCTGAAATTCCATTTTACAAATCCACTTACCAAGCCCTAAGAAAATCCTCTTTATAGAGGTGTCAAGAAAGCCTCATCAAATATAAAAATTGTTGCTGTTTTGTATTTAAAGGTCAGCTAGGAGCTAGAAAAGGCCAGGGAGGCAGGCGTTTATAGTTACTTTTGAATCTGTTTTATATGTGAATGTCTCGGAGTCCACACGTGACTCCGGGCCCCAGCCCACCTGGGGGATGGCGGTGCTGGTGGTAGAGATTCATATCTCAAACTGGGTCATATATGAAGGTGTCTGAGTGAGTGGGTAACCTGTCATTCTTATGGGGGGCATAAAGCAGATAATTTATTGTTAAAACCGGGATCAATTTGAAAGTGAAAGGAATCACTGACTGATGGGATGCTGGAAAAACAGGTGTCAACCAGAGTAAGTGGTCACCCTGCTAACAGTTCTTGATGTCTCTATAGATGAACGAGATCTTCAGCCCCACAGATTTCAAAGCCTTCTTAAGTTATATAAGCAATTATGAAGAAGGTCTCAACAACTCAGGAAAATAAAAGCTGAGTCTTATTAAAG
>NW_011888824.1:10971148-10990964 GCF_000151845.1 Pteropus vampyrus | reverse complement strand
AACTCTTGCCTAATTCATTTTGAGAAACACATATCTCCAGTGATAGACAGTAATATAGAGCATCTCTGAAATTCCATTTTACAAATCCACTTACCAAGCCCTAAGAAAATCCTCTTTATAGAGGTGTCAAGAAAGCCTCATCAAATATAAAAATTGTTGCTGTTTTGTATTTAAAGGTCAGCTAGGAGCTAGAAAAGGCCAGGGAGGCAGGCGTTTATAGTTACTTTTGAATCTGTTTTATATGTGAATGTCTCGGAGTCCACACGTGACTCCGGGCCCCAGCCCACCTGGGGGATGGCGGTGCTGGTGGTAGAGATTCATATCTCAAACTGGGTCATATATGAAGGTGTCTGAGTGAGTGGGTAACCTGTCATTCTTATGGGGGGCATAAAGCAGATAATTTATTGTTAAAACCGGGATCAATTTGAAAGTGAAAGGAATCACTAACTGATGGGATGCTGGAAAAACAGGTGTCAACCAGAGTAAGTGGTCACCCTGCTAACAGTTCTTGATGTCTCTATAGATGAACGAGATCTTCAGCCCCACAGATTTCAAAGCCTTCTTAAGTTATATAAGCAATTATGAAGAAGGTCTCAACAACTCAGGAAAATAAAAGCTGAGTCTTATTAAAGTAGCTTGATGCTTAGTAATCTTAATAGGTTAGTGGCTTTAACTTGGTCATGGATTATGAAAGTGGGCTGATGAGAGAGCCAGTTGAGCATCCACCAGTGGTGAACACGGTTACTAAGATGACAAAGGATTTTAAGGAGGCACCAAGATAATGTTGCTCAAGTTAGATCTGCAGACTTAAAAGATCACAAGTGATGAAGTAGAGTTGGAGATGGATGTAGTTATGGCAGGTAGGAATCATTCTCTTTACAGAATGTATGTTATACTGCATCCATCCCAACATCTAAATATACAGGAGTACATAGATCCACACTTGTCTGATGGCTCCTGATCTAGACTTTGCATTCAATCTAGTGGTGCCTTACTGCAGGCTATCTTTCTGTACCCTGAGTTTCTCATCTATGCAAATGGTTAAGTATGCAAGAAGTATAGTGATGACCCTAAGGTTTTCATATGCATTGAATATTAACATATGCCCAGTATAAAATTTAGTATATTAGGCATATTTTTTGTATTGTAATTCTTTAAAAATATTAACTCATCTATAATTTATTTTAAACTTTTCATTAGCCTTAATATTAAATTAAGCTTCACAGTCTATTCCTAGACTATTCCAAGTAACTAGGGGCTAATGCTTCATAGTTAAAATTTATCATGAGAAAATTCTTTCTTATAGCTAATAAAATTTTTAGCATTAAGTTGACTCGCATTTGAACATGATATTTATGTCACCTAATTTATTGTAGAATTACTGTGCTATTTTATATCTTAGTACTCATAACTCCTGATATTTAAGTGATTTTTAAATTGCTATTACCAGAAGAAGCATCTTTTGGGAACTGCAATTAAAATTAATACTTGGGCTACATTTTGAAATATGTATTTCCTCCCCAAACTATATAGACCTTATTTCCAAAACTGAACATGGAATCCATTGTCCAATGCATGATCTGACAAGTGGTCAGAAATGGACTGTGTTTTGGAATCAGGACTTTCGCAGCCTATAGTGACCACGCACAGCTGCTGACATATGGTTGGAGCTTTGCACATGGTCGCAACTCTGTGAAATTTTCTGGAGTGCAGGATTGTATTATGTCTGGCTTCAAGTTCTCTATTAATTCTTCGGACCTTTAATGGAGTCTTAATGCTTCTTCATAGTCAATTATGGACTTCCAGTTATGGACTTCCAAGCTTCCAAAGATGTTCCAAAAATTTTCCCCACCTATCTACTTCACTAGAGGCCCAAAGTAAAGGAAGAGGTTAGAGAAATCAGGAACGAGAGAGGCTGAGGGAACAGAGGGGACTGTGTGAGGACTCAAGCTCAGTGGAACTGCAGTCCAGCGTTAACTACTTTCTCTCATAAATGTCTGTGCTGACTTGGTTATTGCCTTTGTTACCTTGCTCAACTTAAAGTTTCATATCTGAGCTGAAGTGCAGGTCTCAACACTGCTTGAGGGTAGTCTAAGGTAATAAAAAGCAGAAATAGTAGTATAAAATTAAGGACTGAAAAGCATATGTCCAGAAATTTTTCAACTATGGAAGTTCATCTGTCAGTGCAGCAATAATCATCAAGAGAAATGGCATGAGGGATCAAACTGTGCTGGCTTACACCAGCTAGCTATGCCCTGGCCTGTAGGGAGAGCAGCGAGAGCAGCATTATGCCTCTTGGGAGGTATGTAAGAGCTGCTTTACGGGAATGTCAGGAGCCTCCAGCCAAAGCTGAGAGTAGCCTCTGCTTCTAGGCTCACTTTCTGCATCTGTGCTGGAAGCCTTAGAATAGTTCAAAGATGCCTGTTCTTCAGTTCACAAGCAGGTGTCTTTCGGGTAAGCAGAATAGAGCACCTTAAATGCTTTGTCTGCAGTCAGTAACTGGCGTGAGTGTACCACCCTATTCTAGACAGGCCGGAGTTGGGGCACTGTGGCATCAGGTATTTTATTACTGTAATTTTGCTTTGCCCAGACTTTGTCCTTTTGCTTTGCCCAGCCACAGAGAAATATATGGGGCAGTGCAGAATGATGGTGCTGTCTTTTGATGCGCTTTTGGGCTACATTGTGCAGTGAAGGATTCTGGCCCCTCCATTGTGGATGGGAAATTGTGATTAAACCTTCAATGAGCATTCCTTCACTAGGCAACGGAGGGACAGTGCCTGGAATCTAGTCAGTTCATTGATAAAACTCGAGGTTGAAAGCATGACTGTTCCTTTGTGTAAGTGCATCCAGGCCTCATTAACGGGCTACTGCCCAACTCTGCCATCTGATCCAGCCGCTGAGTAATCGGAGGCGTTGCAGAGGCCATTTTAAAGTGCCTACAAGTGAAGCTTTTAATTTCTCATTGGGAAATTTCAGAACTTGCCAAATGTCACTAAAGCCCCCGTTGATAGGTTACGATTTCAGCAGAGACCGTGGAAAGTTAAGATTTCGGCAAATCTTTAGGAGATGAGAAAACCCTATTCTTCTTAATGGGAATATTTTCTTTAAGCAAATATCTATCTGCAAAGCCAGATATTTGTCATAACTTTTACCATCAAAATGGAAGCCTGAAATGGAAAGAAGAGGAATGAGGACATCTGTTTTTCCCAACTTCTGTTCATGGAGCAATATTTTAAGGCTACAGTAATGATTTCCTTCTTGGCTCTGGTTAGGGAGGTTTTTCTTTAGCGATATGCTTGGTGAGCATCTATCCTCATGACCCAGGTACTCTAAGTGATTCTGCCTCTGCATCCAGTGTGTCATCATTTTTTCTTTCGTCTTCTCCAGACATATTTCTATGTAAAATGAACATTTATCAAAAGAAAGAATGACACGATTGCCCATGTGAATATTTTTTTATTTCTTGGCTCTAACTTCTTTTTTGGCCTTTTCATATCTCTTGTAGAAATACTTTTGTCACTTTCAGTTTTCAGAGGCTATCAAGCCTAGAACTTTACAACACTGGGGCTCTATGTTTTGGAGAAAGTCACAATAATTAAAGAGAAAAAGAGAGCACCAGACTTAAAGCATATTAATGGTACTTAATATGTACTAGAATTTTCAATACAGGGTCTACCGAACATCCAAAACAGCTTGAATTTTAGATATGAGCCATTATAGAAGCATCTGAAAGATAGTTTTGTTGTATAATACATTATTCCTTTGGAATATTTACTGAGAAATCTAAAAGGTTTATATAGGGTTATATCAGGTTATAGAGGGTTATGAATTTTTGGTATTGGCTCTTAAAATATATCTTGGCATGCCATTTAAAGATGAATAGTTTTTCTCCCATTTAATGGATAGTTCTTGCTACAAAGAGTGCTTCAGTGAAAGACCATAGTAAAATATGCATTCATTTGGTAGAACTCTGTGTTTCTGGAATTTCCGATCCCTGACTAACTTGTCATTCATACTGTGGAAAGGTAGATTAGTAGACTTAGAGCACAGACTTCAGAGGCAGAATACCTGATTCAAATCTCAACTTCTCTACTTGCTTGTTGCATGCTCTTGAGTAAATCACTTAAATTCTCTGTGCACCTATTTCTTCATATATAAAATGGGAACATTCATGGAAATCTTCTGAGGTTTATCTAGCAGATCTAAATAATGTATGCAGAATAGCGTGGCATATGGTAAACACTAGGAATGCTCACGATTTCCTAACATTCTAAGGTGGGTGCAGTAAAGCACTTTGAGCAGGATGGGGAATTGCAAGCATGGGAGACTGAGGCAGCCTCACAGCTCTTTCATTAGGGCTGCGTTTGAGAGTTAAGTACCCGGCTCCTTTAAGCACACGGCACCAAACACTGTCCTCTGGTCCAGGACTTTCAAGTGAGACTTTCATGTAACAAAGGCCTTTTGACATGTCAGTAACTAAATCTCTGTCCGTGAGGCCTGAAGCAAAGTTCTCCAATGCTTGGGATTGTTTTGCATCAAGAGTTTTCCATCTTGGTTCCAGTGTGTTGGATCTGAGGGCAGGAAAACAATCCCACCATCCAGAAATAGATACACCTTGCCATACTTGCGATGTAGGAAAAATAAATAAAATAAGTTTCTATGTAAGTACATAGACATAAAAATAAGACTCAAACTTTTTGGCTAAATAATTAATCAAATAAGAATAGAAATTTCTCTCTTCTATGTACAGCTGGAGAACAGTTTGCTGAACAAGAGGTTTTTAAGAGATACTGTTAAGATAGATTCAAAGTACATAACATAGCTGACATATATAATTGCATAAATAATAATTACAAGTTGAAACAATTATTTTTTATCAATTAGTATGTGCTAAACATTTTTACAAGTTTTCCCAATTAATGTTTTCCACAGACATGAGTTATATGTTATCTTCATTTTCAGAGAGAGGAAAACTGAAGTTGTGAGAGATTTGTTTGAGGTTATATATAACCAATGATTGACAGCCTTCAAATCCAGGAATTTCTGACTCTGAATCCACATGCTTTCCACTATAATGTTATTGTCTTTCAAAGATAATTTAGTTCAGTCCAGTAGAAAACTAACTGAGCCTCTATTGTGTGAAAGGCATTGAGGAAGTTACTGAGGATAGAAGGCAAGCCACACAGGCATGCTCCCTGCCTTTGAGAAACTGACAGTCTCGATGGGATGACAGCTATGAGCAGCTATCTGTATTTGCTTCTCCTTCTATTATGCATTCCTAGAAGCCTCCTTGAGTAGACACTGCCACTACCTTGAATACAGTTTAGATAATTCATAAGGCACTGTGTTCTCTTGAAGATACTATTTCTGAATGTCATTTGTGCAAAAAAGCGTACATCTCAAATTCTCACCCTCGTTACCTAATGTTGTCACCTGACATGGTAGTTTACAGACTAGACTATGACAGTATAGGCTCATCGTCAATTAGGTAACTTTGAAGGATCAATGAGAGAATTATAATTTAGCAAGTTGTAGTGAATTTCACATTAAAATCAGACATCTGATTGTAGTGGCTTCCTTACTCCCAATATGACACATGTAAAGCTGAAGTAGATTTGTCCTGATATTGTGGAACTCACAAAGAAAGGAGAGAGGAGGAACAGGAAAGCAATCCCTTTGGTATATCCCCAAAGAAAGTGGATGGAGTATGGATGAAGTATTTTTCCAGGAAAGAGAAGTTGTGTGTCAACTGATGCTTGATGGAAAGGAATGAATTATTAGTACAGGCATGGGAGAGACAAAAGTCAGGTGCTTGAGGAAGCAGGGAGAAAATGAGGCTTGATGGGACGTTTTAGAGCTGATTTTAGGAAAGATTGCATGTATCATTTGTCTCCTACTTCTGCATACCTGTATGGAACTTTCATTCCTTCATTTAGCAGACTCTTTGTACCTAGTATCTGCTCTTTAGTTTCACCTAAGATCTCAGCAAGTGAAAGACATGTGCCCTGAGACACCCACTTCCAATCATTCCTCTGACTAACTTGCCATCATCCAATAGCATTACAACATCTGCTTCAGGTCCATACACAAGAAAAACAAATCATGGAAAGGGAATCAAAGGGAGAATCAGAGTGTTACATTTCTCTTAGGAATTGTGAATTGTGAATTTCCTTTAGGTTTAGTGTGTTTTCTTACCCCTCTCCCCCCCGCCCCCCATCCTGAGTACTTGGTTAGCTGCTCATTTGTAATGGAAAATCCTACAAGGAATTCCATGAAAAACTTGGAAATGAGACAACCGAATCTCAATGAATGGATAACTAAGACTCTCTAGCAAATTCAATTATTCTGACAACATTTTTACTTTGCTTTATCACTGAAGCTATTCAGAAAGCCAGAACAATTGCAGGCAGGACACCAAGACTCTGGTCATCTCCAAAAGATGAGAACATTTAATAAAACCAAATGGAAAACTTGTGGTGCCTTCCTTCCCAGCTGACACTCAGGCCGTCCAGACAAAGGACTGATTAATAGGAGAGAGCCCAGCCTCAAGCTCTGGAGTTGTTGGATTGGGTCTAGAAGGGAAGTGATTTCCACGGCTCTCAATCTTGTGTCTGTGTTAGGCCTCTTCGTTCTCTACTCTCTCTCCTTTCAGTTGGCCTTTGTGTTCTGTTAACATAAGACGCGAATACGGTGTTTTCTGAGGAAACATGACTGTTATGTTTCTTTATTCCACTATTGATTATTTCTTTAATCTAGATGCTAATCTGAAGTCTCATATTAGGTATACAATGTAACATATACAAACATTATCTATCCTAGTAATCTACTGTAAAATGAGAGATTTCTTTCCAGTATTGGACATACAAAATGTGACAAATCTCATTTTCTGTAATTTTAATTTGACACAACTAAATCAATAGTTTTTTACATTTATATCTCTCCTATTATGCCTAATCTTACAGATTATAAATAAATGTATGTGAAGAAAAGTCTTGGCCAGTAAAGTAGTGTTGGCAGAACACAATTTGCAAATAGAATAAATGCCTGTAGTAGCTGCTATTCATGTGTGTGAGGACCTGTGTCTGATGATACTGTTGAGGATGTTGTTTCTAATATCTGGATGTTTAACAATACTTGTATTGTGGACTGAATCACTCAATTTCCACTGAGCAATTTGGGGTCTTCAATATTTAGCATTTCTTTAGAATTCAGGATCAATTCATTGTTGAGCCAGAATGTAACCACATACAAGGGGCAAGACAGGTGGACGGCCTTGCTTTTGCATCCTGTCTACCAATCTTCATTTTTCACTGTGGTATGTGGGCAAGAAAGCAGCATAGCTCATGAAATATTCCCCCAGTATTTAATAAAGAAAAACAAAACCCAGGTGTAATGTCTTGTAAAACAAAGAGAATTTTTTATTTTTTTCCTTCACTTATTAGAGATTCCCATTGTTTCTGTAGATCTTTCAGCATGTTTACATTTCAAAATGACCTTCTCCCAGCTTTTTAAAAATGCGAGACCTTGAACATCATCACACACACAAACACACGAAAGGTTTTAAGATTCGCTCTTCTTTGATGTAAAACCATGGAGTCTTGTATAATCATCTGCTTACCCGGAGAGCAGATGCTGCTGTCTTTCTGGGCAAACAAAGCTTGGATGAAAAGGGCAACAATGCAGGAAAGATGTTAACGCCCACCGCTCCTCTCCCACTGAGAGGGGCAGGGGCATTGGACTAACCCCCGAGGGCCTGCCAGCTCTTGTCAAATGCTCCACATATGGTCTTCCTGAGTGATCAAAGAAAAAAAGTATCTTCAGAGCATAATGTGTTATAGAAGAAATATTGAAAAATTCAGAGAGCATGGGAATCTGGATCAGCTGGATGTTCTTAAATTGTGATAGGGTGCTCTGCCCACTTCTCATAACGCTGGAAAGCACCGATGTATGCGTTGATAACACAGTGTGTGAGAGCATGTGCTAGGAGACCCGAGGCATCTGGGCTCAAAGCCTGGCTTCTCCACTTCCTGCTCTGCGATATGGGTGAGTATCTTAGATCGCTGAGCCTCAGTTTCCTCATGCTGTAGTGTGCTGATAAATCAGCTCTGGGACATGTGTCGGGGGAAGGAAAAAGGGAGGTGCCCTTTTTCCTTCCCCCGACACATGTCCCAGAGCTGGGTTTACAGGGTTTACAGGGTTTGCCATTTTCCAAAGTGTAACTACTTTCACTATGGCAATTTCAAGCTATCAAGGATTGTGGCTTGTGAAACTCTGGAATATTTAATACCCTCAGTAGCCAGCACAAACCTATCATTGCTGGTCTGTAAAATGGGCATCATAGAATTCACCACATAGAGTTGTGGTAAGGATTAATGAGACAACGTATGAAAAGTTCTTAGCACCCTAAATTCTGGAACATACTCAATATTTAACGAATAGTAACTATTTTCAGTGTTTTTGGCTGCATACCAGTCTTTGTGCTGGTGATTCTAACCCCGGCTTCAGAGTATTATAATCATGTTTTAATTTAAAACCCACGTTCTAAGGGTAAAATTATTCTTAACTTATTTTAATTCTTAAAGTAGTCATGTGTACTACGCAACATTTTAGAGGGAAAAGAGAGATATTTAAAAACGTGAAAGTATACATTTCCAAAGAAACTGTTAATTGATGCTTTTTTGAGCTCCTAACGTCTTTCTAAATAATATATTTTTTTGAACTCTTGAAGATCTTTTGCCAAATCTTGAGTAGTTTCTGTACTTTTAATGATGGATTCCGGGTTCTATTTTAATCAAGGAGCCTTCATAAGGAGGCTTTGGGGAGGAGCCTCACTTTTGGCTGGGTGTAAATATGCCTTTTTGTTTTTCGTTTTGTTTACCCATTTCAGCTGCACTGTCACACCTTCTCCTTGCCCAGGCATCCTTTCATGAAATCATGGGAAACCCCTAACCTTTTCGATTTCTTTGACTCAGTACTAATTTAGCCATTCCGGTTTAAGTTTTATTCTCAAATCAAATTTAGAACGTCTTTCCTCCTCCAGTGCATCTCCACTTGTGACCTGAAGGGCTTGGAGGTGAGACAGGGTGGGCTGCAATCACCTATTTACATACTTGTTCTCTGTTCTAGGGGAGCTCCTTGAGTGTAGAGTGCAAGAAGGGACTGAGAAGAGAGGGTAATGTTTCATCATGTAACTGAGGGAGGCCCAGGTTTCACCTTGGCTGATTGATTCCCTGTTAGTGACCAGCTATTGGAGCTGTCTCCACCTTTCCCTGATGTGGAAGTTTCGGCACTGGCTTGACCAGCTTGTCCCCATTCAGCTCCAGTCACCAGTTGCTTACCCTACAGCCTCTGTGGTGGGATGCCAGCAAAATGTTGCAAGTCTGGCAGCCTCCACTGAGATACAAGCAACCAGTGGCCAGTTCGCAAGGCCTTGCTGTGCCAAGTGGTAGGAGCAGACATTAAGACACTGGCAAGCCTTTTCTCAGTCCTTCTGTCTCTCTTCAGGTCTCATGAACTCTGCTCAGATAGGCAGAAACAGACAAGGCTGCTCCATTTCTTGCATACCGCAGTCTGTTTGAATGACTCTGGCCCTCTCACTGGTCTCAGGGAGGAATCATCCCATGGGATCCTCCACTACGAACACTATTTTTCCCACGGAGCCCAGGACCCCTACTGTTTCTTCCCGCAAGTGGGGTGGTAGATGACGGGTAGGTGTATTAGTTTGCTGGGGCTACCATAACAAAATACCATAGAGTGGGTGGCTTAAACAACAAAAATTTATTTTCTCACAATTCTGGATACTGGAAGTCTGAGATCAGGGTTGGCTCCTTCTGAGGCTTCTCTCTGGCTTATAGATGGCTGTCTTCTCTCTGAGTCTTCCCATCATCTTCCCGCTGTACATGTCAGTGCCAATTTCAGAGGAATGAAGACACCAGTCATATTGCATTAAGATCCACCCTAATAACCTCATTTTAATTTGATCGCCTCTTTAAAGACCGTGTCTCTAAACATGGTCACAGTCTGAGGTGCTGGGAGTTTGGACTTCAACATGTGAATTTGGGGGAGATACAAGTCAGCCCATAACAGTAGGGTGTGATTGTTTCTGCTGGCCTCAGGTGTCACTGATGCTTCTCCTTAGAAAATTTGATGGTTTTAGTTTATTTCAGCTTTGGGCCATATCTCCTACTTCTGAGATGACAGGAAAAAGCCCACTCAAAATTCTATTTACTAGAAATATAAATGACCATTGCTGAATGTTTTTGAGACCCTTACTTTGCCTACCTCATCTAAAGAGTTGAAAGTATGAAATGTACAACATAGGAAATTACTAGAGCAAATGGCAAGACCTGAAAAGAATGAAAGGAAAAATTAATTATGAAGCATAAGAAACAACTGGAAGAAAGGATAGAAGATATCAAAGAGGAAAATGAAAATATTAAAAACCCATTTTGAGACCATGGAAGAAAACCTACATTATATGTCTGCAAAATGTTCTATGGGAAGAAAAAGATGCTGCAGTCAGACAATTCCACTGATGAAAGTGTTTTATGAAGTTAAGTAATCACCATAAATGTTACTTTTATTTTCTGTCAGTAACATAGAGGTTAGTAGATTAATCCTAATGACTCTTCCTTTCTCATTCACTTTATAGCTTATTTAACTGTTGCTTTGGCCTTTTTGGAGGATTTTTAACACCTCAAGATAATATTTGTTCAGCTTGACAAATAGACACATTGTGCTACTGTTTACTCTTGTCTCTAAAACTAATTGTTGGCTTTTCAGCAATTTCTCAGTGCTAAGAACTATTAATGTTCATTTAAATAAATAAGCCATTAAGAGCAGAAAGATCAGCCAAGCAATCTTCTGTGATGAATGAGTTAATGAAAGTTAGCTCAATAAATCTGCTCCTTGGTGTATGCTGCTACTAAAAAGTTGGTTGCCTTAAGTCCATGCAAAGAAAGAGAGCTGATAGTAGTTTGGGGGAGCCCTTTCAATCCAACATGAGCAAAATGAAATAAATATTTGTCTTTATTTTAAAAATGCTATTTTTAGTTCTCTGAATTCTTAGCTATAGTGGAGGATAGATGGATGTGCATGTGCTTATGTGTGAGAGAGAAATAATGAAATATTGTAAAGAATGAAGATGTCAAGTATTTTCCCAGAGTACTATTTTCATTTCATTTCTGCAGTAACTAGAAGAGACATTAGCATAAAATCTGGCAATCATCCCAACATCATGTGTTTATATGAATTGTACTTGGGTTCTCCACCCTAGTGACCTCTCTTGTTTCCTTAGAGTACTACAGAAGTGCATTCTCCTGGGTTCTTCAGATAGGACCCATTTCCTGTTTCATCTCTTTTCTGGATCATATTTTCCCAAAGAAAATGAGAATCTTATGTTAATTTGTAAAAGCAATAAGTATCACCAAATTAGCTGATGTTGGCTTTCTCACTGAGAACAGCTTTCCATAGTAGGGCTTCACTAACAGGGTATTTTATTTGTCTATTCTTTGTCTGGAAAGAAGTTACATTATTTGGTACTGTCAGGAATCATAACATTTTAGGAAAATTTAAGAAAAGGAGTTTCATCATTAAATCTTTTTTGGATAGTGGGAAGCAATAGTGAGGGATGGAAAAAAAATTGGAGGTAAAAACTTGCTTGAAAGAAGATTTGGGGAGTGTCAAAACTCTACCAATATTTCATTCTAACTATTTTAATGAAAGTGTATATCAGAATAACTAGTGAAATACATTTAGTTTATTTTTATAAATCTGGGATTTGGCTTGATAGTTGTATATCTAGAAACCTAATACTCACCCCTTTGCATATTTTAAAGACATCTGAAAAATATGATTCATAGTCTACTTGAATCAGAAACATCTAGGGTACTTGCTAAACCTACTATTCCTAGTCCCCTCAGAGTCTGATTTTTTATGGTGACATCCAAAGACCTGACTGTAAGGGATCTCCAGATGGTTCTGATGCACAAAGAAGTTTGGGAACGACTGTTTTGGGAAATGATTCTGCTCACAGGCAATTTATTCTGGCAACGCTATTGATCTTTTTTCCTTCTCTCTGTTGTATAAGTCCACTAACTACCCATTTTGCTCCAGAGAGGGATTAGGTAATGAGCCTTTTATATGGGTAGCCAAAAAGTGATTTCATATCTTCAGTACAAGAGTATCTCTACCATGCATCTCTTAGTCTCGGATAGATGTATTTCAGCTGACAGAAACAAAAAGAGAGAGATGATCCTTTCTGAAGTGAGGAACAGGTACTTTTATTATAAAACATGTTCACATCTTCGCAATAAATTTTTCTGTGATGTAATTCAAAAATTTCACTTGTAGGTTAAAAAAACTTTGTGTGTTGAAAAAAAGAAAAATTCTTCATTTGTGCCCTTATTTTCCAAAAGGACAAACTGAGACATGACGATACTAAGAGGTTTTTGCCCCGTTTCTAATCAGAACTCCAATGACCTGGTTAATCTTGTGAAAAAGAAAACATTTTTTTTTTTTAAATATACTGATTCATAAAAGTAATATATGATCATGTAGAACTTTCAAAATATAACAAAAAGTATAAAAGTAAAATCATCTTCAATTTCAAAACTCAGAGAAAAACACTTGTAACTTTTCGATGTATTTTTTTCCTTTCCAAAATGTATATAACAATTATTAACATTGTGTACATAAATCTGTAGGCATTCCTGATCATTCTTTTTGGATAAATTCCTAAAGTGTAATTCCTGTAAACAGAAACATTTTAAGGTTTTTGAGACATATTGTTTTAAATTCCTTTTCAGAAAAGTCGAGCTAATTGGTATTCCAATAGTTATACGGATTGTCAGACTTCACTGGTTCAAATGGTATCCTTTTTTTTAAACTTGTAAGGACAACATTTTTTAGGAAGTTTACAAATCTTTAGTGATTTTTGCCTGAATTTTGTGACTTCTGCTTTACCACTTGATGCTGAGGTTATTGCTGTCTGTGGATTGAACAGGGTAGTGTTGTTTGACAGTGTCTCCTGTGTTGACTCTGCTGATTGCAGTGTCTGAAGTTGAACATATCGTTTGAAGAGTAGATCTATAATGCTCTCTCTCTAACCCACTATCTCTCTAAGGAACTTTCTTGACTGAAATGATGGTAAGAGCTACTACCATTAGCATAGCATATACTTCATAACAGCTCCTAAAGGACCTTAGCTCAAGATACCACCCCTTTATGATGTTCTAGAATGTAACAGGAATGCATGGACCTTGAATTTCTATATATGCTTTTTTGATAATGTTCTGTAGATTAGTCTTTATCCTTCTAGCTTTTCCTTGTCAGCTCCTTGAGGACAAGAAAGTTTGACTATGACCTGTAATCCTATGTGGTATCTACTATAGAGCCACCACATCTAGATCTCCAGTGTAGGATTAGGGACTCTTTGGTTTTTCTTCTCAGACAAGCATCTAGCCATCACAATTTACTAAATTTACAAATGTTATGATGGATGTTAAAACTGGAATTTTTGCAAATGCAGTAGAGTGAGAGAGATAGGCCAATATATTAGTCTGCTAGGACTGCTATGACAAAATACCACAGACTGGATCTGGGTAGCTTTAACTACACAGATTTATTTCTTCACAGTTCTGGAGGCTGGAAATGCAAGATCAAGGTGTCTGCAGGGTTGGCATCTTCTGAGGCCTGTCTTGTAGATGGCTGCCTTCTCTCTATGTTCTCATGCGGCCTTTCTTTTGTCCATAAATATCCCTGGTGTCTCTCTCTCTTCTTGTAAGATTGTATTGCATTAGGGCTCACCCATATGATCTCATTTAACCTTACTGCTTTGAAAGCTCAGTTTCTAAATACAGTCACATTCTGAAGTATCCTAAGAGTTAGGGCTTCAACATGTAAAATTTTCAGTTCATAACAACTTTTTAATTGATTGATTTACTTATTTATTTATCTGAAAATGAATGACACTTGGTATGTACAGACTATTTTACTGGGACCTGGTTGCTGAGGGTATACTTTCCGGGCCTCTCTCCACATTTCAAAGTTAAGATTTGTTTTACAGAAATTGCAGTTTAGGATTATTGGTAGATTAGGATCATTTCTTCACAGCTCTCATAACTGTGAACAAGTTAAAGATGACCAAAAGTTCCAGTCAGTCTAATTTTTTAGAGCAATCTACAGAATCCATGAATAAATGGCAAACTTGAAGTAGTGGTTTCTTTTGGCTTTGTCAAGATAAACTAACTCCAGCAAATATTGACGTTGCTTTAGATATTGCTCTAAGTCAGCTAGTCCATATACAGCTCCAAGACTTTGCTGGATGGTGTTAGTTACACTATGGAAGTATGTGCACAGATTCTGCTACTTTAAATCCTGTCTCTGCCACTTACCAGATCTTTAACCTTGGATGAATTACTTAATTATTCTGTCCCCCAGTTTCCTTATCTATAAAATAGGAATGATAATAATACATTGAATCCTTGTTAGTAGTAAATTAGTTATGCCAATAAGTACTTAGAACAGTGTCTAGCATATACCATGTACTTAATAAATGTTAGGTCTTATTATTTAGAGACAACCACTTTTTTTTTTCAGGCTAAGATGCCATTTTATTTTCCCAAACTAGGAATTTACCAAGTGTAGTTGTATTTGAACATGGTAAGTACTCAGTAAATTTTTATTGATTTCTCATTAGTTCTGCACTGAAATGAAATTTCATATGGATTCTGAGTAGCATAAAGTTTAAAAAAAATTCCTTTCCACTCAGGCAAAGCAGAAAGTTGCTTTGATTGTGAAAAAACAGAAAGATCTTCTGGAGCCTTTGAGTTCAACATTAACATAACTTTTTAATGCTGAGGCAAAATAGGGGTCTCTGACATCTATTCTCAAGAATTTTGGTCTACGACCCATTTACATTCTTTAAAATTATTGAGGACCCAAAGAATTTTTACTTATGTGAATTATATCAATTCGTTTTACCATATTAGAAATTAAAATTGAGAAATTTAAAATTATTTATGTATTGTCCAAAATAACAAAAATAAGCCGATTGTGGGTTAGCATAAATAACATTTTTATAGAAAATAACTTTATTTTCTAAAGCAGAGAAAAATTCAGTTAGTAGAGTGACAATATTTACATTTCTGCAAGTTTCTTTAATGTCTGACTTAATAATAGGTGAATTCACGTATCTGCTGTACTAACTTGTTGCAAAATTTACACTGTATACTTACTTGTAAGAGAATGAGAATGAAAAAGGCAAATAATGTTTCAGTATGATTATGAATATAGTTTTGACCATGTGGACTTTCTGAAAAGATCATGGGGACTACCAAAGGCTCCTAGACCACACTTCGAGGCCACTAATCTAAGCCAGTCCATCAGGAATCCACAACCTCAGAGTTTTGCAGTTCTCTATTTATCAGCACCAATGAGTTTAACAGATGGAAATATTTACTTTCTTCCACTTATGTTTAGAGGCAAGTTGACTGAAATCATTTTCCAATGCTCTTCACACACCCTTCAGTGATAATGTCTATCCTCAAAAGAAATGCAAACATTAAATAGCTAGAAAAATACTTTTGTTTATTTGACAAGAAAAAGAGAAAATTTGATTAGAGTCAATAACGTTATAAATGCCTTCCTTAAATTTAGAGCCCTCTAACTGGGAATGACCTGGTAATGGCAGGCGGCGTCCCTGGAGAAGTCTGGCAGTGGTGTTGAATAACAGATGTGGGATCTAGAGTTTTGAGAAAGCCTTTTCATTTTAATATGACCTTCCCACTTTGGTGTGTTAGAATTGTGTATCTCAACTTGTTGGTCAGATCTGATATTACCATAGTAAGGTACAATAAATAATCTCCAAATTAGAGTTGTGGGAAATGCAGTTCTCTCTTCTTGGCTGATGGTATCGTTTCAGTATAAAGGAGAATTCATTCGGTCCCACGCATACTCTGTACTGTGCTGAAGACGTCATAGTCTCTATTCTAAATGATCTCTAATTCAATTTTGTTCTAGCTTAATAAGTTGTTTTAATTGCGTTTCTTTTTAAAGTAATGATTTATGACTCCTTACATTCAGAATTTACAAAAGTGACTCTTCTCTCATTTTAGAAAGGCTTGACCCCTTTTCGGGACATTTTGACCTTTACATGTGGGCATGATAGAGCGTTTTGGCCCCGGGGGAGACCCTCGTGTCCTGCATTGTGATAACTCTAACAAGCGGTGGCAACAGTAGGAGAAACCATTCAAGTTGTCTCTCATGAATTTTATGACAAATAACACTATTGAATGTCAGGCACTTTCCCATACCAATGCATTGTATGTTGCAAATCTAAATAACGAAGAATTCTGGGTTGATTTTACTTGGAGGAGTGTGGTCTCTGTCTAGTGAGCAAAGTGTGTGTTTTCTCCCATGGTAAGTAAGTAATACACTGAAGTCTCTTTCAGATCTTAGTATATTATAAAAATTTCATCCCATGCTCACAAGAGGGCGCTAATTCATATTCATGCCTGAAGTGGCAACAATAAATTTTCTCAAATCTCTTATCTTCGTGATCAAACTGGAGAAACCTGGGACACTAAAAAGTTGGTATTTGGCTTCCTTTACTTGTAGCAGAATAATTCCAAATTTTATAAATTTTAGGTTTTAAAAAACAAATAGAACATATCATATACTTGTCAGATATGTAGCAAACTCAGTTTTGAGGGGAAACATTGATTTGGGGAGAAAGATTTTATTTGTGTTTTTTTTTTTCAATTTAATTCTTGTTCGTTTTTTTATTGTATTGTTGAGATGACAATAAATTAAGAGTCGAAGGACATAGGCAATCTATAAATATAAATCTATAAATATAAGTATTTAAATGTATATCAATGAGTATGGGCCTAAGCCTTCTGCATATTCTTAGATTAATCCGTATTTCTGTTTCCTTGTTAGAATGAAACAAAGCTCTACAGCTAAGCTAATTCTCATCCCCAATTGCCTCAATCCTTTCCTATGAAGCCTCAGAAAATAAAAGAAAAAAAATTAAAAGGAAACCATAATTACAATATGATAACTTGATTAATCACATATGATATTTTGGTATCATCTGCTACTACTTTGGTATCAACTACTTCTACTCTTTTCATATGATTGTGATCCTCCTATCTGTAGATATACATAGTTTTGGGTGCTACTTTGAAATACTTAATGTTGTATCAATTATTTTCAAGGGTCATTTAAATTGTTTTAAATGTAATTTTGATGACTTCCAATATTCCATTTTAATTATTTTTCCATTAATGAACATGCATATGCTTTCTTTTTTTTTTTCACACTATAAATAATAGTGTGATATCTTTGTTTATAAATCCTCGACAATGTGTCTGATGACTTCCGTAGGACATATTTCTAGAAGTAGAATTCCTGGGTAGACAAATATGATCATTTTTAAGGCTTTGGATATATACTGCTAATTTACTTTCTAGAAATGTTTTTACTAATTTATACAATAGAAGAGTGCCTGATATTCACTAACCACCCTCCTTAATGTCAAATATTTTAATTAAAAAAAACACAGCTGATTCTATTAGTGAAAATGTTAACTAGTAATTGATGTAATTAAGACTTCCTTGATTAATAGAGAAGTTAACTATAACCATTTTCTATGTTCACTTTTTTCCTGTGAATTATATTTTCATGACTTTTGTCCATTTTTTTACATGGTGTGAAAGATTTTGTTATCTTTTCAAATGAGCTCTTAATTGTGTAAGAGTAATGTATCTTCTTTGCTATATTTGGAGTATTTTCCAGTTTGTATTTTGCCATTTAATTGCTTATGGCTTTAAAAAAAGTTAGAGCTATTTTAAGTTTTTATGCATTTAAATCTGTTGAATACCTGTGTGGTTTCTGTCATTGATTTTTCTTTTAATAAATAGAATATTTAGAGAAGTCTTTATCAAAATATTTTTTTATGATAAGGAAAGGTTTTTAGAGGCTGTGACTTAAATTTTAGCTTCATTTCGTAAAAGATTTCCAGGAGAAACAAATAGTTGAAATAATAAATATTGAGGAGAAAAAAATCTAATTTATTGTTATGATAATTTGGGAGTAGATTAGAATTTTATCTGAATTTTAGGAAGATGTTGCTTCATATTCCATTAAAGCCTTTTCTACTAGGCTAATAAAAGCATTTATTACATTCTTTCATATTTTCCTTATATGAGGATGATTACATTACAAGATGTTTTTTAATTTCATAACTTATTTGTGAAGCGTTGGTTACATTTCCTAATTACGTTCTCCAAAGCAGTATGGAGATGCTTCATTTTTTTTTTCAAGTTTTAAAAATACCAGGTAACAAACAAGGGCCTACTTCTTTTCTGGTTCTATTTCCAAAGAATATTCCTGTGGAAAGTGATTCTCTGCACCGCCACCCCGCCGCTCCCCACCTGCTTTTTAATTTGCCAAGATAATCAGTCTGGCCAGATTATCAGATACTGTGGGGTCCATCACAGAATTCAGGTCTGCCTTATCATGTTACTTAATGTTTCTCTTCTGATTGGATTAGTTGTCCCCTTCCATCCTCATCACAATGAGCGACGATTCATGTAGTCTTAGTGTAGTTCATCTATGGTGTGTACTTGCTAGTGACAAAGATCTTACTTCTTTTCCCTTCACAATATTTTTTTTCCAGGATCCCTTCCTCTGGCTCTCAGCTTTGTTCAGAACTAAATCATCTTTCCTTGGGTAGAACCCTGGTTCTCTCTTGCCAGATTCCACACTTTTAACAGAGTCCCTCTCCTATGACAACTTAATATTCTTTCCTCTAAGAAACTGACCTCATTTAGGTGTTAGGAATCAGGTTGTCAAGTCTCATTCTCTCCTTTAAGACCCATTTTCCATTAAAACTTCCTTTTCTCATTTAAGGTTGCCAGCTTTATCAAATAAAAATACAGATGCTCTGTTAAATTTGAATTTCAGATAAACAAAGGTTAATTTTTCCATATATCTCATGCAATATTGGGGACATATTTATATTCCAAATTGTTCTGTTTTTCTGAAGTTCAGATTTAACAGGATGTCCTACATTTTATCTGGCAACTATGCTCTCATCCTATCACTCAGTTCCTCCCTTTCCTGCCTATCGCTGTTATGTCCCTTTCTGGGAGATGGGGAGCTCTGCCCTATGCTCCATGCCTCCTGCTTGACCTCTTCTCAGTTTGGTCCCAACCCTGGCTTGACGGCTTCCTCACCCACCTGCTGTTATCAACTCTTTTATGTAATGTAAATGTGTTTTCCAGCTTATCCTATGCTATTGCTGACTCATTTGATGTTAGTAGATGCCATTGTGGTTTAGATGGAAAGCCACCTGAGAGCAGAAGCCCTACTCACGCCCAAAACTCATTCCTTCCTTGGATATCACCTCCGGTATCGAATGGCTTTCACTTTTCTAATTCAAAAAGCCCTGACTCAGATTGTGCAGCCCATAAATGTTACAACTTTCCATTACCCCATTAGAAGACTTCCTTATGAGGAAGGTATTGGTTTCTGGTCCCTCAAAAACTGCAAAGATTTTACTGTGTGTAAAGCAAATACCAGCAGATACAACTTAAAGACTGGTTTTTCCTCATAGTGTTTTTCTTTTTCTCACAGAAGTAGGATTCAGATGCATTCATCTTACCTTATCTACATCTAGAAAGTATTAATAGCTCTTTTTCTTTCACTAACACAGCTTCTTCTCTACCAATCAGCATGCTGGTGTGTTCCCAACCCTGCTGTGTCTTGCCCTTACATCAAAACAAGAAACTCTTGCTTAAATCACTCTTTT
>NW_011888824.1:10952508-10970188 GCF_000151845.1 Pteropus vampyrus | reverse complement strand
ATGGGCTTTAGAAAAAAGCAAAAGTAGAATAGAAAGACTTTTCTGTTTTCATTCATTTACTTACCAGACAATTATTGAGTACCCCTCTACCAGGCACTGTTGGTCGTTGATCCTCTAGCTCTAGGGAGCTTGAGGTTTAAGAAGGAGATGCACACAGAAAACATATTCAGCATACGTTGTAGTTAAGGCTAATTGGAAATATTTACAGAGTATCCTGTGAGTACTGAAGTGTATGTGTAAGAGAATCAGTGATGCATGGAGAATATTCATGTTTTCAAAATAGAGGACATTTGAGTTAAACCTTGATAGAAATGAAGGAGTTCAACAGGTTGTCCTGGAGAGCATTTAAGGTAGCGAGAAGGAAATGCGGCAACAGGGAAGCCTCCATGATTTTAAGCGATAAAGTGACATCATCAGGTTTGAATTTTGGAAACAAAACCCAGAACATAGGAAGACCAGTTGTGGCCATGATAAAAGCATGCAATAAAGGAAAAGGCAGTGAGAAAAGAGAAGAGGCTAATTTAAGACCACTTTGGTTGTACTATTCCAATGTAACTACGTGTTTTGAGTTGCTATTGAATAAGATAGGAAATCAAAGGCTAAGAAAGAGGTTTGAGAGAGGGGGAAAGAGTGTATTATTTATATGTGAGCTTTGCTGGGTTAGAAATGGAACATCTGGATGAAAATAGTGGAAATGCTGACTTGGCATGCAGGAGGGACACGGGCTGCAGATATAATGTGGTGGCCTTTATAAAAACATAAATGATCATCAAAGCTGTGATACTGGAAGAGGTCACCCAGGGGGGATGTAATGTGTGAAATAAACAGCAGAATCCTTTGAATAGTTAAGGTGGGGAAGGAAATATGAGGAGCAAAAGAAAGACTGCAGGAAGGCTGCCTGGAGGGTTTCTGTGATGGTAACAGTGCGTGAAGTGGGACGTGAAGGAGGTGACATGAGTGAGCATGAGAGTTGAAAGTTGGGACCAAAAGTCATGAGGGAAACTAACGGCCTCATAATTCTTTTTAGAACATTGGCATGAAACCATTTAGATACCTCTATATGATCCATTCCCAGGTGTCACCAAAAGTCTTCTGGGTATATACAGCGGGGCTGAACTGTGTGGGCTACTAGCTTTACTTAGCAGTGATGAAAAGAAAAACAGGTTACATGAAGTGGGTTATGGTTAATGAATAGTTTTGTTTTTGTAGTCTACTTTAGGCTTTACATTTTCTGAACTCTGCCAAAGAACAAAATAATGGTTGAATAAATGTATGTATATTCTTACCAATACCTACACTATTCTCTTGTAGAGTAGTTGTCAGTATTGTTTTTAGCTTGCTTTTTTAGTTTTTTCCTTTTTTGTACAGAGATCATTTTAGGGCAGGTAGAATTCTCTGGTGTCTTTGTTGCCTGATAGGTGTAAAGGATACTGATATGTGTCTGGCAAGCTATGTTTTGCATTATTTGCATTTTTCTGGATCACAGCTCTATGCTTATGCTTTTAAAGATATAACAAAATATCAGATTCATGCTTAATCTGCGATCTGTTATAATCTCTAAATCTATTTTGTCAAAATTATACTTAAATATATTTATTTAAGGTTTCTGTTTTTCTTTCTAAATGAATTAGTCTCTTCTGATTTATTTTCACATTGCTATGATCTGACTCTTCAAAATTAGTTATAGGAAAGAAAATTCTTTTGACTTAACTTTACTCAGTGTATTTCTGACATATATCTCTTGTTAGCTTTCTCTTCTGAGAAGACAGTGGGTATCTTTGAAAGTCACTGAAATTTAGAATGTAAGAAAGGAGACCAAGAAGTCAATATTGAATGGGGATTTGGATTAGCACTGAAACATTCGTCCTTGCAAAATAAAAACTACTATCTCAGAGAACGATACTCTCCATCCTTCACTCTTCATTTCTCTATACATAAACTATTTCACTTTTCCCTGACAACAACACCCAAAACATTAGCTGCAGTGCATATGATGGGATGCTGAGTTAACATTTAATTGGAACAGAGTTCATGTACGGATGGGTGAAGGAGACCTCTGAGGAGCTGACTTCAGAATGAGTTCCTGTATGAGTAGAAGGTGCTTCCAGCTGGCAGAACCATGTGAACATTATCAACAAGAACTTCTCAGAAGGGAGAGCAATCAAGATATGGTCTAGTGCTTTTGCTCAAAGAGAATGAATATGGATTTGAAACTAAAACCCAATGAGAATCAATACGGAATGGAAACAAAAACCCATGTATTTTTTTCCCTCCAAGTTTTCTGTATATCATCACTTCTTTGAAAAATCAGCAAATTAATCATTCTGAGTATGGGACAAATACATTTAACTTTTCTGCATCTTTAAGTTATTGACTATACGATCTTAATTATCTAGCATTACCCGCTGCCTAATACCTTTTTTGAGGTGATGACATTTAAATTTTGCCTGCTTCTCCATCTACCTACCTTTCTTGGTTCCATTCATTCAGTGGAAAAGACTTGGCCTGGGACCCTCGGTGTAGAAGAAAGAAAAATATAATTTTGCCCTTTACTGCACTTCTGTCGGCACTCTTGTAATTGTATGTCATTGGTCCCGCAGGGCAGTAGGCAATGGAGTGATGATAGATGAGTCTAAAGCCTTTAAAACCAACTCTAAGCACATGCCTTTGGACAGGTGGCTGGTGCACTGTCTTTTGCGGATAAAGAAGTGTCATTTCTTAATTGCAAATGTGAGTTTGCTCATCCAAATAGGAAAGCTCTTTTATAAGTGATTTTCTTAAGTCCTAATCTTTTACTTGGTTTACCTACCTTAGAAAATCCAGTAGCAGCCATAAATCCATGACATACTTTCAAATAGGCAAGAAAGTTTTTCTGGTCCACAAAACTTTCATCATTCTGAACCCACTGGTGAACTAGAAAAGTCTTTAAGGGTAAAGTAGTAAAACCCATTTATTGTTTAGATGAGAAAGTAAAAAGAATTGATCATTTCTCTTTACGTTGGACTAAAATCCCTGCTGATCCTTTATTTCTATCATGACTGCACTGATTTTTTGAAAGGTAGATGTGTGGATACATCAAAACTCGCATGTCTAGGCTCCCACATGGAATTGGACTAGTTGAAGTTGTAGGCTCCAATGGGAAAACTGGGCTTCTCTGCTCCTTCTTGAACCCTTTATCAAGTATATTCTGTCATCTCATAGGCATGATCTAAAAATTCCTGTTATAATCTGCCCTCCAACTGCAGTTTAAGCTGTAGGAAAAAAGTAACTCATTTACTTAAAAAAAAATTTTATTTTATAATAGCAGAATTTCTCCTTTATAATCAGTTATCATTGTTATAGGCATACTGATAATAATTTTCAGGGTTTGCTGTGGGGCAGGCTTGTTGCCTATTCTCATACAGATTGCAAGCTAAGAATCATTTTTACATTTTTAAATGATCGAAAAATCAAAATAGTAATATTTTATGACGTGGGAAATTATACAAAATTCGAATTCTAGTGTCCCGAGGTTGGTTTGGGGCACAACTGTGCCCATTCATTTATGGCTTGTCTCTAGCTGCTTTTGTCTGCTACAACAGCCAAGCTGAGTAGGTGATATAAACACCATATGACCTGGAAACCCTAAAATATTTACTCTCTGGTCCTATACAGAAAACCTGTGCCAACTCCTCCTCTGTACCATATACCTTACATATGTTAGCTCACCAATCCTCACAACAATGGCACTCAGTATGCTCACTTATTATTCTCTGTCTGCATATGAGTAAAATGAAGCTTAGAAAAGTACAACTGACCAGAGTGAAGTGGCTAGGGGATGCCAGAGCTGAGAGAGTAACCACGTTTGTCTGATGTGGAAGTGCTAGCCCTTTGTCATACCCTAAAGTGCCTCTGTTATTGGCTAACAACTCAGTCCTTTTCTACAACTGTACTGCTGTCTTCTGTACTGCTTCTTAATTCTTTCCATATTCGTTAAATTGAAGAGTCAACGAATGCACACTACTGCACGATAAAGTTGAGCGTAACATAGACCACAATATGATAACTCTTTTCCTTAATCGAATAAGTGATCTATCAAACTCTGTAGTTGACTAGGTCTTTGGTAGAATATATATGAGAATAAAAATATAATGTTTTCACCCATTTCTTTTGTACATATCTGGTGAACTTTCTATAGTGAATGTTAAACAAACCATTGCGAGTATAGACTGGAACTGAGAGAAAGATTGAACCACGGGAGAAGGATATCATGAGTAAAATGAGTGCTTTGAATTCGATGCCTGTAGCTTGAGCTTTTTAAATCGAGCAGTGATTATAATCATTTAGGTTTCTCTATTTTTGATGGTGGTGCTTAGCTAAAAACAAACATAAGACAAATCTCAATTCACTTGTAATGGGTCTGTGGAAGGAGAAAGTGCTTGAGAAACACTATCCAAATTTATAATTTAACTTGTGTGCAGAGTTGTTTGTCATGTAGAAAAATGCAACAATTAAAAAGTCATTACATTATACATTTTAAATTGGAATCTCTCAAGATGTTCATTAAATGACACAAAGGACCATCTGAGGACATTGAATACCTGTAGTTGAGTGATATAAACATCTATATATGTACATACTTTTAAGCCATATGCTCCATATGTTGCTAAAACATCTTCAAAGAAACTGTGAATAATACCTGTATCCACTAACTCATTTCCTTTTGACTTTGAAATCTTCCAATTAGCGAAGAAATAAAATGATTTATAAAATTACTTAATTTTTTTTCTTAATGAATCTTTAATTTGTAAAAAAATTAAAGTATATATGCATGCACTTAAATTGGGTTTCTGTCTTAAAGTTAGGCCTCTTTGAAAATCACTAGCTTGAATGAAAGGGAGAAATTTACTGTAAGCACAGAAAAGATCCAGGGGTATCTCTGGGAATCTAAAGGCTATAGTGTGATGGGACATCACAAAGGACTGAGCAGGGTGGGAAATGTTTAAAGCTAGGCAGCTGTGTTTTATTCTCTTTCTCTCTCTGCCAGACCATATGGTGTCTTGTTTCAGATTCTTTCTAGTGTCTGCTTTAGTCTTCTCTTTCTGCAGGCCAGCCTTTTCTGCTTCTCTATTTACATTTCGACATATGGCCTTCTCATAGCTCACCAGAGACTAACCAGTGTCCCAGTTACCGGTTTGTGGGAGACAGAATCTGTTTGGCTTAGCTTGGATCTGGCGCCATTCAGCTGTGGCCAGGGTTAAACATGGCCTTTAAGGTACCTCCTGAAAGGTACCTCCTTGGGTTGAGGAGAAATTTCAGGAAAAGAAGTGACAGGCTGGACAGTGTCCTAGAAATATATCTACTACCTATCCATATGGCCCACGTCAGACCAAAAATGAAAGAACTTATTTATCAGCTTTACTTCTTTTTGCTTAACTCAGAAAAGCTTGATGAAATTATATTTCTATATGTTTATGTATGTTCTTTTTATTTTTTATAAGTGTTTGAGTCCCCTGGGATGTTAGGATGTTGGAATATTTGAAGCTGGAGGTTGGAAAAGCTCACCAATTGTCCTGTGTCCAAACTCTGTTGCTGATCACATCTCTCACTAGGCTTCTGAGGCAATTTACCTCTGCATGGCTGACCCCAAGCCTTCAGAGCACGTTTGATCTTCCAAGATCACTAATGAGAAACTGTTAGTCTATCCCTTCACCCTAGATAGTTCTAACAGATGAGGAATCTCTATATTTACCGTACTCGTTAAAGACGGCAGAAAGGGTCGAATAATTCTGAGATGCCATTTCTTTCCAGCAGCTCTGAGGATCTTTTTTGTTCTTGACAACAATGGTAGCTCCTACCATTGGAGATGCTTTCCATCAGCCTGTGTTGTAACTTAGTTAAGTACCTTACCTACTATGTGCTGGGCAACACGTTGGGCGCTGGGGTACAGATATGCAAAGAGTTGATTTCCACAATTAGGTAGGTATAGAGATTAAAGAAATGCACAGGGTACTAAGGAGCCAGAGGAAGGGCACACAGATGAACTGCTGGGACTGAAGCAATGCTTCTTACATAAGTCATAGGAAAGGAGCACATTCGTGCCTCAGTTTCAGTTTCCCCTTCTTCAGAAGGAGCACCATTGCCATGAATCAGGGAACTGTGAATGTGTGGATCTGTTTCTGTGTCCCAGCAAGTCATCTGTCTGTGTTTGTGTCAATTCTATACTATCATAAGCATTGTGACTTAATGACAAGTTTGCTATCAAGTAATGTGAGTCTTCCAGCTTGCTTCTTCCTCCTCCTTCTCACCTCCTCCTTTATTGCTTTGACTATTTATTTGCACATCAATGTTAGAATCAGCCTTTATGTTTCAACCAATAATTCTAGTAAGATTTTGATTGGGATTGCTTTGGATCAGTAATTCAATTTTGGAAGAATTGATGTCTTTACAACATTGAGTCTTTCAATCCATGAAGTATATATATTTAAGTCTTTTAAAAATGTTTTTAGTTTATAGTTTTCAGCGGTAAAGTCTTATATATCTTTCTTTTATTAGATTTATTCTTAGATATTTAACAGTTTTTAATGTTACCGTGAATAGTATCTTTGTTAAACTTTATTTATATGCTGCAAATATAGAAATAAAACTCATTATTTTGTATTTTGATCTATAGTCTTCTTGATACATTTACACATTTATTCCATTTCTAAGTAGATTTTTTTTTGGACTTTTTGCATACACAAGAGGTGTTCAGGCTCTCTCTCCTCCAGCTCAGGACACCAGTCCCATCTCTGCATAGATTTAGTGTTTTACCAGAGCTTTGAATCTGAGCTTTTTCCGCTTCCCGCTTCCCGGTCTCTCAAGTGAGGCATCACAAAGCCTGCTTAGAAATGGGGAGGGAGGAGGGTTGAAGAGAGAGAGAAGGAATCTAGGAAGAACAAAAACAAATTATTACTTCAGAAATGATTGTGGCCTGCAGATATAAGCCACTTGGATAGTAAAGTGCTATCCTCTCCCAGACGTATAGAATGAGCTTCTGCATCATTTTACGCTAAGGCATTATTTTACATATTCTAAAAAATTGACGTTTTTCATTGGCAATACAAAATTATAAATTTTGCAGTCCGGGCAGTATGCTTTTTAAAGCTGAAAAAACAGCTTTCTTTCAGGAGCCTTGAAGTTGGGATGCAGATTCAGACCCCACACTGATGAGACATTTAGGAAAGAATGACCAGAATTTCCAGCTTTACAGAAAGTAGACCCCCACAAGACTCCATCCCTCTTTTTAGGACAGCCAGGAGGATACACATCACTCCCCAAGATCTCTATGAAGCCAGGGATCATGTGGGCTTCACCATTGCTGAGTTCCCAGCCCTTAGAAAGGTACAGGGCACAGCAGGTGCCCCAGAAATATGAAGTGAATGAATAAGGTATAGAACAATGGATATCTTCTGTGAATCACTCAAAGCTATGATATTATTTTATCCCTGGCTGGGAGGTGAGATGGTGGATTTTCTGTTTGCAGCCACTTCACACCTATCCCAGAGCTGCAAGCCCATCTAATATAATATCTTAATCCATTCTATATTTCTTAATTTCATTCAAATCAGAAGTTTAAAG
Source organism: Pteropus vampyrus (assembly GCF_000151845.1). Taxonomy (NCBI): domain Eukaryota; kingdom Metazoa; phylum Chordata; class Mammalia; order Chiroptera; family Pteropodidae; genus Pteropus; species Pteropus vampyrus. The sequence continues at coordinate 10,962,589 of NW_011888824.1, read as the reverse complement.
ATTTCTCTAGGCCCTAGAAGACCTCTTTTAAGAGAAAAGAAAGAAGGGAAACCTAATTAGAATATAGTGAAACTCCCAGCTCTTCCAACTCAAATCTCCCAGCTCTATTGTGTCTGTGCAGTTAAATGAACAGAGCTCCCAGCCCCAGAGCCTCAACTGAGATGAAGCTTCTTTCGAGAGAAGCCCGTTGTGTCAAAGTTGTTTCAATGATATTATTTGAATATCAGAGATAGATACACCTATTATTAATATTGACCAACCTGACCATAATATGATACTGAGAAACGTGCCAGCACAAAAGATTTCCTTTGAAGAAGATAAACACTATAGCTTCATAATGTGGGGTAAGGTTGGTTTATTAATATTTATTGTCAGAGTCCTATTTAGGGCAGAGAGGAGGAAGCAATGGGCAGTTATTATTTAATAGGTACAGAGTTTTGGTTTGGGATGATGAAAACCTTCTGGAAAGAGATAGTGGTGATGGTTGCACAACAATGTGAACGTACTTAATGCCAATGAATTGTACACTTAAAAATTATTAAAATGGTATAAATTTTATATTATGTATATTTTGCCACAATTAAATTGTCCTATTTTGTGAATTTTTGGAAGTATCATATTTCAAGGCAGCTATGATTACCTCTATAGCAAGATGGGTAGAGAGGAAGTTCTTAGTACCTAGGAGGCTGACATGGATACAAGTCCCAGATGATTCATGGCCAGTGACCCCTCATATATCATCTCTGTAAGGGTCACTGCCTTCACTCACTCCTCAGCCCCTGCCACTGCAGCATTGTATTGTGGTAAATAACAGGTCTCTGTCTCTAGACAGAACAATTACAGGACCAGCACCCTTGTACCATTTTTAGCCGAACATATTTTATTATTATTTTTTCCATTCCCAAATGCAGGATCTTCTCTGTATTGTCAAATTGTGCACTACGCTTTCTGAAAGACTGTCAGCAGTGGGGCATGTGCTTCCCACTTGTAGCCTGTCAGATTGTTTGAGATTCTTCTGCATGTAAAGTGGCTTGTCTGGGAGAAAAAGGCCTCCTACTCAAAATAAGTTTTATCTGATTTTAATATGTAATTTTTATTTTGAGGAGATTTAATGTCAGGTGTTTAATTTGGGACATTCTGAAGTCCTTTTGATTCACTGAGAGGGATTAAAAAATGCAAATTAGATTGTAACTTCTGACATCATGAATGATTTGCTTCTTTTTAATAATTAAAAAAAAATTTAAACCCACGAATATAGTATTTAAAGTTGTGTCCTAAAACTGAGAACAATTACTAAACTCAATGTTGGAGTTAATTCATTTCTTCAGTGAGTACAAATGAATACAAAATGAATACAATGAATACAAATTTGTAATTATGGTTCATATGTAAAATGAAGTAAAGCAATAAATATTAACAGCACTAACAAACATTACCTTATAAAAAGAAAAGCTATTATGTTTTAGGAAAAGGAAAAAACAGAGAAGTTGACTAGAACAAAGCCTCTAACTTGATTTTTTTTCAAAGCCTTTATAGTTAGATAGTTCAATTGACCTGACAAGTGACAATGGTTTTTTCATTTTGCAAGCTGTTTTGTTCTACTTGTTTGTTGTTGTTGTTGTTGTTGTTGTTGTTGGTAGCAGAGTTGAGTCCAATTTAGCTTGATCATGATGGTGAAGCACTTACAGATTTTTTTTCTGTGCGAATATTTGATTGAGAGTGGCAGCTGACATTTTTCATTTTCTGTGGTTAAAAGAGGTTAAATGGATAGCTTCTATTTTAAGGTTATCTGAATTATTAAAAAAAAAAAAAAAGAGGCTAATAGGTGAGATCCTTTATCCCAATGTATTTCTACTGATTTTTAGTGCAGGACTAGAATTCTGAATCCTGAGCTTTGGAGTTAGGGTTATTTTCTCTAGAAAGTACTAAAAGTATAAAGTAAAGAACTTCTGTCCCATTCCGAAGGCCACTGGGAAGTGTAAGTGGTCTTAGACAAAAATGTCCACTTTTTCTCTCTCCCCGGTAGAGTGTGTTTTCCAGTTTATCCAGTGGTAAATTTCCAATAGAAGTCATTATGTCACTATTAGATAACTGAGGAAGTATATAATTTCAATAATTTCAAAATTTACAAGAGAATAGGACATTATACTGTATGAAATAGTGCAGCTCAAGGCAACTCATCTATTACTAGTTGCATTCACACTTTGCAGTTTACAAGGTGATTGTGTATACACCAGCTCACTGGTTCTTAAAATTACTCAGTGAGCACATGTCTACTGTGTGCTAAGCCCTGCTAGACATAAAAGAGAAGATGAAATAATTGCTTTTATCCTTTAAAAAGCTGTTCTTGCTTTTTATGAAGTGTTAGAAGTTAGTGACATTAATAGAAGAGAAGTTGCAAGGAGAGGTGACAGAAGGCCCAGACCAGACTGGGGTGGCTGGTGTCTCTCCATCAGCTGCAGTTGGGGCTGCGTCCCATCCACCCAGTCTGCTGCCAGTTCTACTGTAAGTCTTTATAAATGACTAGGATTTGGTGCGATTTGACCAACTTTGGGGATTAATGGTATTGTCTCCCAAATATCAAAAATATCAAAAATACCAAATGTCAAAATAGTATATAAATTTATGAAATGAATAGTTTGGTGACTTTTTAATTTCCATTTTCTGATTAGAAAGCTGACTGGACATTCCAATTGCAGAAATTATTGAAAATGCAAGAAAATATAAAGAAAATAAAAATAGTTTGTAGCTAGGACCAGGTGAAGATATTCAGAGTCATTAAAAGCAGACCAGAATATAGCTCCCTAAGCCAACATTTGTATTTCAAAATGAAAACAATAGTAAACTATATACTAAATGTAAAGAAGCCCAACTATATTCTTATTTTTTGCATGATGACTAATTCACCACTTTTTCTTTGTAAATAATGAATTTCTTTTAGAAAAAAAAAAATCTTCGTTGCCTCTGCTCTGCTGATGTTCTAGCAGCCTGCCGAGCAACCCATTGCTACCTCTCCCTCCTACAACCCAAAAGCAATCACTCTTCTATTTTCATATATAGTCTTCTAGAGTTTTCTTATATAGGTAAAAGAAAAATTTTTAATTAAATTTGGGTACTGAACATGTAGTGTTTTTTAATTTTAAATTTTCACTTACCTCATCATGAGACTATTCTCATTCAATTAAGAAATCTCTGAATATACTTTCAGCGTCTGAGCCATGGCTGTATTTAACTAGTCTCTGAGTGTTTCTGGTTTTATATACTTAAATAAGGTCCTATGAACTGTCTGATGCATTCACGTTTTAATCTATTTCTGATTTTTCTTTGTATTAGTTAGCTGGATCTGGTTTATATGCCTGTCAGCAAGTCTGTCTCTCGGTACATTTGACAATCCAGAGTGGTATTATTTTAAAAAGGAATAATAGACTTTTCTCATTTGATAGAAAAAATAATATCTTATTTTATTTTACAATTATTTGATTAGTAGTGGAATAAATTTTTGCATATTTATCGATCATTTTTTATTTCTGTCTGTTTATACCCATTGAACATTTTTCTCTCATGATATCAAAATTTTTGTAAGTGCTATCTCTGTAATAATATCAAATGTTAAAATATTTGTTAGAAATATTTTATCTGTGTTTTTCTTTACCTTTTAATTTTATGGCATATTTAATATGGAAAGATTTAAGTTAATATAGCTAAATTTATTAATATATTCTTTTCAATTCGTTCAATACTCAGAAAGCCTTTCTCCATTCTCTGAGATCTGATCTCTAAGGACATTAACTTCTTGTGCACCCTCTGACTGATGTTTTCTGTTTTATACAAAGTGTTGTTTATTTCCATTTACCATTTAGTTGACATCATTGCATTTGAAGTGGTCCGTTATTGAGTTGAGGAGATGGGTGAAGGTAATCTAAAAAGTCAACCAAAAGGATCATCATTCTATGTCTTTTCTTGAATATCCTGAAATCTCCTGCACATTGGAGCGGAAGTGACTATTCCACCCACTCCTTTAACATTCCCTCTTCCTTTTTCTTTCTTTTGCATTGATGTTCTTTTTTCACTTCTCTTCCAATTATCATTTGATAAATATAAAATCTATCTTCTGTCTTTTCAGTGAGGCAGGTAGGAAGACCCTGGCCACAGAGAAGTCAAATTAAGGAATTTGATTACTTTGCGCGTAATATGCCTTTCTGATTAAGAGAAATTGCTGACTTTTGTAGATATTAGAAATATTTATTTGCTCCACGTATTTTTCAGCAAGAAAAATTTTTAATGGTATGGCCTAAGGTTGTTTTTTAAATGCCACGAAAAGACAGTCAGAAGCGAAAGACTTTTAAAGCTAAAATGGTGCAGAGAGAAATTCAATTTCTTATTTTGAGATTAATTGATAGTCTTCAGGAATCATCAGTTTTCTGAAGAGTATTTTAGTTTCATTAGCTTCATCCCTGTACAATCTATATCAGAAAGATAGGATTTTTTGCAGATGGCAGTGGGCCATGCTTCATTTCTGGTCAAATCACATCATAATGATGCCACTTATTCATACATAAAAGCTTGTGGAAGTGCACTGAACATCTGCACATAATGCAGTCATTCATGCAAAGAAAGCTGAGGACCCTGTTTATCACAAGGGATATGCGAGCTCTCTCTTCCTGCTCAGTCTCCCTCAGGAGTTTCAACTGTCCTGGAAGAGAAGTGCTAACAGCCCATTAGCCTGATGAGCCAATCAGTAGAAACATGCTCTCCCTTCCCTTGTGGAATGCCTGACTGCAGCTGGGGCACAGCCAACATGCATTAAGTTCTTCCAGAGCCTGACGGCATCACCTTCCTTCTTTAGCCCCACACCCTCAAAACACTGCCCTGATGTAGGGCTCCCTATGGTAATGTTTACCCTTAACCACATGTTCTGCATAACTTTTAGCCAAAATAAAATTCAAATTTTGAAATTAGAGTAATTTCTTAAACAGATGTTGTTATAACAGTATTATTTTAATGAAAAACATAATAATAATAATTCCCTGTCTCCAGTCATTGTATATATGCTTTGATTTGTTCAGTTAATAGATTTTTATTGAGCAGCTGCTATGTGCCAGGTAATCTAGACATAGTGGTGAATGAGGAGGAAGTTGTTTTATATCCTTCAACATAATTTAAGTACATCAAAACAACTTTTGACTAATCCTTTGAGAACTTTTCTTTATTATTTTTCCAGAGAAGAATTCAACTTTTACCTCTTCATAATTATAGCATAACTTAGATCAGAGCCTGAAGAAAAGTCTAGAAATCTGAGCAGTCTCACTTTTGGCAGTTGTCCTCACCATGTTCAGCTTTAAATAGCTTTCTTGTTTCCTTAACTGAAATGTATTTTATGTTTACCCATAACACACTCCTCCATCCATGTTTGCCAAAAATAATGGTGATGCAATAGGTAGATATTTCCAGTTCTAGGACGAGTCTAGATGCAAATATATTAGTTTTCTATTGCTGATGTAACAAATCACCACAAACTTAGTGGCTTAAAACAACACAAATGTATTGTCTTACAGTTCTGTAGGTCAGAAGTCTGAGTGGGCTTGACTGGTTTCTCTGCAGTAACTCTCATGAGGCAGAAATCAAGGTGTTGGCCAGCCTGAGGTCCTGTTTGGAGCTTCTAAACTCATTCAGATTGTTGGCTGAATTCACTTCCTTGTGATTGTAGGACTGAGGTTCCTGTTTCCTTTCTGATCTTCAGTCAGGAGCCTGTCTTAGCTCCCAAAGGCTACCTGCATTCTTTTTCACATTGCCTTCTCCATCTTCAAACCAACAATATTGCATCTCTTGGAATCTTACACGTTGAATCCTTTTGACTTTCTCTCCTGTTGCATGCCTTTATGACTCCAGACAGAGAAAGTTCTCTCTTACAGGATCATGTGGTTAGATTGGGTCTACCTGGAAATCCAGGATAATCTCCTAATTTTAAGATTTGCAACCTAATTCTATCTGTAAAGTCTCTTTTTCCATGCCATGTAATACATTCACAGGTTCCAAGGCATAGGATATGGACATATTTGTGGAGCCATTTGCCTTCCACAGCTTTCTAGGACCTCCTCACAAGAGCTCTTTCTGACTATTCAGATCCTCACCACACCCCTATGAGATGGGTACTATGTAGCCCAATTTTACAGGTAAGGAAATTGAAGCTCAGAAAAAGTGGGGCACTTGCTCAAAGCCTTGTAGTTAATAATGTTGACATTAGGATTTGAACTTTGTCTCCAAAGCTACTGTGTTTCATCATGTGGAAATAAAGGTAGTACGAAGTATTGTTGACTGATTTAATGCCTGTCCATTGAACATAACTAAATAATTTGGTAAAGTTAAACTGCATCAGCATGTTTATGGCTCTTCAGAGAACTAGGATGGATGAGAACACATGCATCTTCTTGAATAATTTCTGCATCAGCAATTTACATTCTTATTTTCTTTAAATTTTCAGACAAACCAGTTAATACAACTGAAAACATTATTATGAAATGAACACCCATGCCTTGTCGTTGGTACATTTGCCATCTTTGTAGATATTCTAGTCTGTAAGTCAAATTTGATAACATCACACTCATTAGAATAAATCTTAAAGGTCATCCCTCCTGACTTCTCATCTAATGTCAGTGTCTGCTATGCAACATTTCCAACACTTCAACTTTATCCAGCTTGAATTTTCTCTCACTTTTAATGGTATCGCAGTTTACTATTTTGTGAGGTAGTCATTTTTACCAGTGAATAGGTTTAATACTCATTTCTTCTTCCATTAAATAAAAATCTTGCTTCTGCCATTTTCCAACACTGATATTTATTATAAAATTTAGGAAAAATTCCCAATGTATTTTCCTATTAAAAAAGAAAATTGGACAAATATATTCAAATGTTTTCCTAAATACCAGTGCAGGCCTTTGATAATATCATTCAAATTTAAGTTCAATGAAGGCAAGGATGTTGCCTGGTATACCCAGTGCCTAGGACCTGACACATGGCAAGTGCTAAATAAATAATTATTGACTAAGTGAAGCAAAGGGTGGATGATGATTTATATTTTATGCATATGCCACAGAGAAACATATTTAAGTTCTGCTGAAGGAACTGGCCAAATACATTTTATTTGGACATTTTGATAGCTTTGATGGATTGTATTATATAGAAAAGTAAGTATACATTTTTTATTTTTCAGAAAAGAAGAAAAATTACTGTTGAATAAATGAAATAAAACATCAGTATGGGTGATTCCTTAATGCCATTTCCTGTCTTTGGAGAACCAAGTGTTCTCCATGGCTGAGGGGACATTACAAAGACTGTCACGTACATTTATTGTGTACAAATGATTTATTTTTTTTCCTGAAAACCCTACGTTTAAGATCAGAATATGAAAGCTCTGTATTTATATTTTTTAAATGAAAATCTTAAAGGACACACTTCAGTGTTAAGATTCTGCAATGATATGAGCACAAATTTTTAAAATCCAAGGGCATTAGATCAGAGCAAAAGCAAAAATTTGCACAATTGTGCTAAATAAGAATTTCTTTCTTTCTATTTTAAACAATGTCTTTTCAAGATCTTATTAGACCCTATCTCAGGTGACTCTTTGCTGAGATGATCTAAACATATGCAATAACTTAATCTTTTAAATGATGTGAGATTTTCTAAATTGTCTAGGAGAAAACTTATAAGAGATAAGATAATCAAAGAAGGAAGATAATAAAAAAATTTTTTGAGAACTTTAAAAAAATTTGGTGGCCATTACTATAACTCCAAACATGCTATTATTATATAGGTTAGATATTATTCCAGTAATATGTGCTTTCTCAAGGGTTGTTTCATCTCTTTACACTATAACTATGAAGCCAGTCTTATGCAATATTGACATCTCTGCACACAATATCCATATTCTGCCTAGTAAATCAATTAGATTATATAGTGCACACTGATTCATTTAGAAGGACACAGAACCACGCATTAACTGCCATGAAGTTGTCTTAAATTACATCCAGAGAGTTTTAATTATAGAATGTCAATTGAACCTCAGTGTAACAGTTTAGGGTGTGTATATGATCTTTCAAGGCTCTACAGCATCTGCATTTCCTTTGCTTTGAGATGACTGAGTCCCGCTGTATGTATAGGCTTAGGACTATCTGAAGAAGTTGAGATAGCTTTTCCGACAAACCCAGAATAATAAAAAGAGGATAATTTCTGAGATCTGTAGACTTAGTTAACTCTGTAGTTATCATGATAACATCATGGAATGTACAGGCCCAGGTTGGTTCTGGGCCTGGATCCCATGGCAACCTGTAAACTGTGGTCTCTGGATGGGTCTCATTCATGAGTCTGGGTGAGCCATGTGAGTTGTCCTTCATACGGTGCTGCCCTCGTTAGGGGTCTGGACGCTGGTATGCTTCTAAGGGTATGCTGTCCAGATGTTGAGAGAGAATCATAGAGAGAGAAAACTTAAATTATAACTCAGTTTTCTCATGTATAAAATGGAGATTATCATACTGCTTATTACATAGAGTTACTATGAAGATTGAGTTAATATATGTAAAGCTCTAAAGTTACATTTTATACCTAACTTTATGTTAATGATTTTGCATTCTTTTTCTTAAAGAAGTTATTCAGAGTTGTATAAAGCTTCAGATATCACAGAACCTGGATTTGCCCCGCCTGGCAGACAGTGAGAAAAGCAAAGTCCCTGCCCCCATAAAGGAGATGAGGTAGGAAGAGAGGTTCAGAACTTTGCAGCCTCAGTGTCTTCATTCATAAAATTGAGATAGTAGTATCTTGGCTACCAAACAGGGCTTTTGTGAGGCTCAAATGAAGAATGCATGTGAAAGTAACTTAAAAATATAAATGACTAAGTTGTTATTAGTATTACTATTATTAAGCAGTCTTTGTTGCAAGTCCTGTATTTTGCAAACACAGGAGGTCACCTGGATAAATGTGCACCAGGTCATCTTCGATTTGTTATATTTTCACTAAGCATTTATTTCCTCTTGAAAGATGCTAATTGCATGGGATAATTTAGATGTCTAGAGAGTGTTATTTTGAAGTTGGTATTTTTATTAATTTCAAATCCTAAAGTCAAGTCATCCCTCTAAATGTTTTTGTGGAGATAATATCAGCAGAAACTTTGGGGATTCCATTTAGCATTGGGAGTTTCTATTTAACCACAGAGAGTTTTAGCAATGTTTCAAAGTGCTGAGGTAAATTGTCAATGTTTTGCTTACTATCTGAAACTTAAATCCTTATAAAATATGCCAACTATTTGTTTGGCATACAAACTTCTCACCATACTAGAGTTTGTCTTACCATCACCTAAAATTCAGATAAACTTAATTTAAAATTTATTCAACAAATTTGTTGAGGATCAGCTATGTACCAGAGATGGTTCTAGTTGCTGGGCATACAAAACCAGATAAAATGCAGCCGTTGCTCTCAGAGAGCTCACAGTTAGAACAAGGAGAGACAGACAAGCACATAACAATTATGCAACTTAATAGACATTGTGACAGGAGTATTTATTCATAATTGTTAGGGTATGACAAGAAAAAGGTCATCTAAATTAGACTGGTGGGCCTAAGAAGGTTTTCAGAAGAGGTGACACAGAGAGACAACTTGAGGTATGACTAGAAGGTAATGTGACAGTGAAGGGGAAGAAGGGCATGCAGGGTGGAATGGCCTGCTGTGCCAAAGGTCTGCTGATAGCGTGGTCCTGATTCGTGCATGCTCATGGGCACACAGGTTGTACAGCAGAGACAAACAGGGGCTAGGCTTCAGGAAGCCTACAGTGGGACACGTAGTAGCTTGGTTGGTATTCGAGAACTTGGAGGAGCCACTGAAGGTGTCATTCCTGTTCCTGTCAATAAATCAGTATCTTTACTTTCTCTCTCTCTGCTCTTCTCCAAACCATTTAATAACTCTCCTTTCAATTTGTTCTTCATGGTGGCTCTAGACATTCCCTAGTCTTATTATTTTGCCCTATTTTAGGCTCATCTTCCCATGTGTGACCACTGTGGGTCCCCCGAACACTCTCTTTGCCTCCCTATTTCCT
>NW_011888824.1:10912497-10951268 GCF_000151845.1 Pteropus vampyrus | reverse complement strand
TATAACTCCTGATATGAGGAGATCTTTAACCACTCTGTTACGTGTATGGTAAAATGATAATAACTTTAAGATACTGCAAATTTACAAAGGTATACTGAGTCATTGAAGAAATATATTCACTATTTTCTTAGTTATTAAAACATTTTACTTATTAATAAATAAACTTATTTATTTAACATTTATTAATTCAACAACACATGTTTATTGACCACCTACTATGTGCCTGCCATTGTGCTAGGCAATGGAGAACATGTGCTCTGCCACACAGCTATGATCCCCATAGTTGTAGTGACTATATAGTAGCACCATCATTATTTGCTGGTTGTATTCCTATACCAAGTATAACTCTGTGAGGATTAAAGGACAGTTTAACCATTGTAAATTGGAGCCCAGATTTTCTCATAATGTATACTGAATTTAACTTCCCCTGTCACTCATCCATCCACGTGAGTTCATAATGTGCTAATGATTCTTTCTCCTTTGTATTAGATTTCTATTGGTATATAATAATTAATGACCACAAACTTAAAGACTTAAAACCCATTTATTATCTCACATTTCCATAAGTCAGGAGTCCAGGTATAGATTAACGAGGTCCTCAGCTCAGAGTCTCTCCAGGTCAGGCTGCGATTCTCACCTGAAGCTGAAAGTCTTCTCAGCTCACCTTGGGGAATTCGGTTTCTTGCTGTTTACAGGATGGATGTCCTTTTTTTCTTGCTAGCTGTTGACCAGGGTCCACTTTCAGCAACAAGAGGCCAACTGCAGTTCCTCTGGGCTCTATAGGCCTTTTCACAACATGGATATTTGCTTTCTTCCAAGATAGCAGGAGAGCATCCTCTGACTTCCAGTTCCTTCAAGTCAGCTATGACCGTCATGTAACCATAACCTAATAAGGCAGCAACTATCCCATTATATTTACAGGTCCCACCTGTACTCAAGGGAAGAGGATCGTGCAGAGTGTACACACCAGGGAGTCGGAATTTTGGGGGACATTTAAAAATTCTGCCTACCACACCCATGTATGACATTTTTACAGCATCACCTCCCAGATTCCATGTTTTTGTGCCCCACGTGTTAATAAGCCAAAATACTGAGACACAGGCACTTGGATATAGAGAAAGGTTTATTTGATTTAAGCAAAGCAAGAGGATCAGAGAGTAAGAGCTCTCAATTTATCTTTCTCAAAAAACAAAAGTTGGGAGTTTTTATGCATCTAGGAATTAGGGAAGGGGGAACTGAGAGAGAAGTCCATGTTCCTTTAGTTGCAGATGATACTTTGGCTTTTTTATATCAGACTCCTGAGTATCAGCAGCTGGTCACACCTACCTTGAAGACTTTCTTTCCTTCTGCAAAACAAACTTATAAATTCTTGTGTCCCTAGAGTTATCTCTTCCTGCTTGATAAAAAGCAATACAAAATTATATTGTGAGAACAAGGGGTGCTGAGTTGAAGAACCAAGATTCGGCAAAATATCTCATAATTGTGTTATTTTTAAAAGCACAAGGCAGAAACTAGACATCTTGTAACTATCACCATTGTTTAAGTTATTATTGCTTTGTGGTTAACTACCTATATATCTCTATTATCTCAAACAAAGCGCACTTTTAAACATTTCTTCTGGAACTTGCTTAACAGGCAGGCCTTCAGAACATGACTAACATACTTTCTTAATTTGACTATAAGCTATGCGACAACCCAAACAATAGAAACATTTAGTTAAAGCCTATACCTATATTCTAAGTAAGAATTAAATTATTCTATTCTAGTTGCCGAAAATACTATGGGCATTAAAATCACAAAAGATTTGGCTACAACATTGATATATTAGGGTCAATATTTACATTAATTGCAGGTTTGACATTTAAAAACAAAGCAGAGGCTGGACCATGAGGTGGTTTACTGCAAGAGGTGGAGCATGGGACTGCCATCCTTACTTGGTATTGACAGGCCATTGGCCTGACCTTATGGAAGCATTTTCATGTTCTTGCTGAAGCAGTCCAAGGATGAAAATTTAGCTCACAATTCAGAAAAGGATAAGAGAAACTTTTCTGGAATTTACTTAGAGGAGCAGAATTTAAACTTATATTCAATGCTAGCGATAGACCAGATTAGACCTAAGCAGATGGCCATTGACAACTGCAGATGGTAACAGCCTCAGTTTAAAAAGTCTGTCTGTTGCTGTGGCGAATAACAATCTTTAATATTTTGCTTCCACTGTCCAAATTTCCTTTGCAGTTGGTTTCTTTGTACTCTTCCTCAGAATTTGGCTCTTCTGCTCATGTTTTCATCTCCATTAGTAGGAACTAAAGACCTATATGAAGAATTTCAGATGGCACTATTAGAATTGTTGAACATGCCACATTAGAGAACTTAAAATACTGATAGCCCTTGGAAATATGTGTTGTCATGGCACTTACATGCTGCCCTAAAGTACCATTTGTCATTTTCTGTATGTATAGTCAGTTAACAACCAGCGAATCAAGTGACAGAGCTATATTGAGTTATATTTGATGAATAGAATTGTTTATTCTATAAGTGTTTTCTGAGTGTCCATCATTGCCAGGCACTGTGCTCATGCTCAGAATATAACAGGACACAGGACAGATCTGGCTCCTGCCTTTAAAGGTAGGGGATAGAGAGACGAAACAGTCTAAAGAGATCCTAACAATCATTGAAAAGATCATTTTATTCTCTAAAATTTATTTATTTTACGGACGATGAAATGACAGTGCATCAAGGTATCAAGGATATCTGAGGTCAGAGTATGGGCAGAGCTACATAAGTAATGAAATTCTAGAGTGCCAATTGGTCCAGTGTTGTCCTACCATTTCCCATTTTTAAATCTAAAGAAAGCTAAGCGGGTCTGTTTTGAGAAAATAGGTATGGAGAAAATTGAAATTACTCATCTGTTCTTTTCCTTCCAGTTTCTGTACCCCGCACTACTGAGATTGGCAATTTTGCCCAGGGTCACAGAGCTAATTAGAGGCAAGACAGCAATTTGAACCCTCCAATTCCAATCATCTTTTGATGACAGCTCTGTAAAATACCTTAACACCCTTACTTCTTTCTTCATTGCCATTTTCTAGTGCGCTCATAATTATTCACTCAGTAAGACTACTTTCAAAATGACAACCTCAGTTCCTTAGTATAAATTTTATTCTCATTATTTTTAAAGATTTTTCCTCCAAATTGGTCCAACTATGTTTTCAGACATTTTCTCTTTGATTTATGTTCCACCTATGCCTACTTAAGAGCAAGCTTTCTTAGTCTTAGGATTTTAGCTTTCAGACAAAGGTATTTTTTTGCTTTAGTTAGAAGTAAACTTGCATGCTAGGAAGTAACCACTTGGAAATTTATTGACTGTATATTTTACAGTTGACTCCTGAAGATAGAAACTATATGCGTATGTGATGCTTACATTGTTATTTGGGATTCTTTTAAAAATAAGATATACTTTTTATTATTTATTTATTTTTTAAGAACTGACTAAAAAAATCCTTTCTAACTAAATATAATTTTGATAGCACAGAGAAGAAGTTTAGTGTTCAGAGTGCAAATTTTGGAATCTGACGTGGCAAATTTTCCTTTGTAGTCCAAGAAGCTCTCTATATCCTAGACCTAAGTATAAATCCAGGATTTACTAATGTTTTGAGACAAATCTTTTGTGCAAGAGCCTCTCATTAGTTTGTATTATTTCAGAACAGTAATGCTACTTGTTTTTACATCTGCTTCCTCTAATCAGAGATGACAATATCAACGCACAACAAGTTTTAATTAGTTGTTTGTAAAATGTTCTTGAATACAGTTCCAGAGCTGACTAATACATTCTTGTGATAAAAACCAGGGGAAATAAAAGTGGTTTATGGTATTTCAAGAATAAATTCTTGTATTTATTTATTTATCTTAATTATTTTTTTACCATTTTATTTGACCAAATCAATAAGTAGATGCAAAAAATGTTGGTTTGTTAACATATACAAAAGTTAGGCTTAGTTTTGTTAGACTCGGTCCACTAATAGTATATAAAACATATGTTACTCTTCAATACTTTTTTTATTGTTTTTCGGGTTTTATTTTTTCTCCAAGGCAAAATCCTTTAACCAGTCTTGTGTTCAGAGCAATTATCTCAAGAGCAATGTGAGATGAATAGACATTATTAAAGAAAATAATCTCTGACCTCACTAATCCCTAGCTTCATCCCTACTTTAAAAGTGATATGCATGAAACTCAGAATAACCTCCTTCATTTTCCAATACACACAAACACACAGACAACCAGGCACTATGGTCTAGAGGAGTGCTTCTCGACTGCGGCTGATTTTGCTCTGCCAGCAAGGGGACATTTGGCAATGTCTAGAGTTGGGAGTTACAAGTAGGGAGGAAGGATTGATTGCTATTGGCATCTAGTGGATAGAGGCCAGGACAGCCTGCACAACATAGAATTATTTGGCCCAAAATGTCAATAGTGCCGTGGCCAAGAAATCTTGATACAGAGGCAAAAGCACTAGGTTGAGGGACAAGAGATATCAGATATTTTTATTTGTTTCTACTTCGTATAGGCCCACCAGAGAAAGAAAGAAGAAAAAAAGTACTCAAAATTTTCAGAATGAACACCTTATAAATATTTAAGGTTTTTAAAATGATTTTAATTTTCTTGTTCTTAAACACACATTTAAGAACAAGAAAGAAATCCGGAAGGAAAGGATAAGAATAAAAAACTCGCTTTATGTCTCAATATTATTAAAAGTGAAATCCAATTACTTAATAACATTAGTGACCAAAATGGAGAAGAAAAAGAAGCAAAAGGCAAAAGAAGAACAGAAAAAAACAGAGAAATGTGTAGTTATTTATTTAATGAGAATTTTGATACTTTTACCTTTTAATAAAGTTAGCAACTATCATTTTACTGATCTTCCTCCTGAACTTGGAGCTATCACAGGAGATAGCATATGGGGACAATAAATGACCGGGAGAAGGAAAACAAAGCAAATGGAAGAAAAAGATCCTCTGATTACATGAGCATCTTCATGGTGACAGCAGCAGGAAGGATTAGCAAGCTGTGGCCCGTCCTTTTTGAGTTTCCTCCTGATTGGGAAACCTTAGCTGAGACGCCATGCTTGATGTGCGGGCCCGGTGTTATTGAAGAATCCTGCTGCTTCTGTCCTTATTTATACTTGCTAACTTGCTAAGTGGTTCCTGGCAAATCACTTAACCTCCCTGAAGTGAGACTACACTTCGCTTTCTTTGTTTTTTTGTACTTCAGTGAGAATGGTGAGATCCAGCGAGAGCTCTGAATTCAGAGATATGTGCCATTTTACAGATGTTATTAATTAACATCATCATTCGTTAATAACATGTTCAACTGCCAGAATGGAAATAAGTGTACTATTACAAACCATTAAGCACTCTGCTTAGATATAAAATCTTTTATGTTATCCACAGTAATAGCTGCAAGTTTGGTAAGCAACATTTTTTGCCCAAACTAGCCATCTATGGTGGTTGGTTGGAATTTGGATGTGATTTTTTTTTCTTTTTTAGCAATTAGTTCATTAGTGCAGCAGTAATCATGAAAATAGGTCAGAGCCTTCTTAGAGTTGGGGTTTTACGTTCCCCCCCCCGCCCCCCGATCTTCCCCACCCAGAGAACAGCACTTAAATATTAATCGCATCACTGGGAAAACACGGCCGCTATTTCCCTGTTTTCTGCAGCTCAATGAAGAGTTGTTCAGTGAGGACCCAGTGCTCTCCCTTCATGAATGGACATGATTGTGAGGAAACCGTCTCCTGCTAAGGCAAGGCATGATTCTGTGAACAAAGGCTGTTTTTTAGCCTGATGTGATGAGCTCACCCTAGTACCCCTGTGGGGACTTTGAAGCTCATCCAGGTGCCAGCTTTCTGCATATATGACATTCTTGGCAGAGCTTTGGAGACCAGGCAACAGGCCTTTCAACATTGATCTACTGTGTATGAATTACAAGGTCAGATGGGGTAAGATATCATAATTTCTGTTTAGCCAGAATTTCTCCCTAAGGAGACATATATCCTTTACCCTGAGTTAAGGGAAACCACAGTATTTTCAGTTCCGCCAAATCAAAAAGGTGTTTAAAAAGTAAATTTGTATAATTATTTTCTGAGGTAGATATGTCTGTAAATAAGAAAGTGCATTTCTCTTTTTTAGTGCTTATCACACCTTCTGTGAGGCTATGCTAATGCTTAGGAGAAATGAAACCAGGAAATTAGCCAGTGGAAATGGGAAAATCGCATAGAAGTTTTTGATTCATGTGATGTCTTAGAACCACTTTGAATGGTTTTTTTTTTACATTGAATTGACTCGTTCCATTGTTTTATCATTCTGTAGTCATAGCTTATTATATTGGCTCTATATAAATCAATCCAACTGTTTGTGGATCAAAGTGAAATTAAATGGCATTAGTTTTTTTTTCTCCACTTACATAGAGATTTTCGTACACGACATATTATGTAGACAAATCGTTAATTAGGCAACCCCAATACACCTAACACCATGTCGGGTTCTATACAAATTCAGAACAACAGTGATTTATAGTCTAGACTTATAAGAGAAAAAATTACTACAGAATAATTGAAGACTGCTATTGCTACATAGTGGGAAAATGGCCTTTGAATCAGACTTGAGTTAGAATCAATGTTTATTAGCTAAGTTATCTTAGGTAAGTTAGTTGATCTCGGCTTCATTTTCCTCACTTG
The DNA here is from genome assembly GCF_000151845.1 of Pteropus vampyrus. Classification (NCBI taxonomy): domain Eukaryota; kingdom Metazoa; phylum Chordata; class Mammalia; order Chiroptera; family Pteropodidae; genus Pteropus; species Pteropus vampyrus. The sequence continues at coordinate 10,944,544 of NW_011888824.1, read as the reverse complement.
TGAAATGAGTGTAATACTACTTACCTTGTAGGTACATAATCAGGATAAAAAAAGCATTATGTATAACATACCAGCACAAAGTGAACATTTAGTATATGTTACCCACTATTAGGAGGATCTCAAAATATGCCCTACAGAGGGCTCTGAGGTCAGGGAAGGGTGTCTTTTTTGTGGGTTACAGTAATTTAGGAGGAATTCATAGGAGTGTATCTTAAATTGAGCTCTTAATGGCCTGTGGGAAATGCATTAGGGAGTGGAGTGGGGCTAAATGTACAAGAAATCCACAAGGGATGCTAGAATGTATTAGCCACATTAACATTTTTAAAAATCAGAACTGGTGAATGCAGAACCTGTATACTGGGAATAATTGTGGTACACACATTTTAAAACTGAAACTCATCATTTTTTAATAAAATCTCCTTAAACCCAGTTGTAATTAAATATCTTTTGGGGCGGGTGTGGTCCAGACAGGATGCAACATTGGATTTCTCTTGGGACTGAGACTGTGGAAGTCTCTGGGAGCAGCAGTCAGAGGTAAACTTAATGCTGAAGGAGAGAGCTGCTGTATCTTTCTCAAGGAGAGTCACAGAGATGCCAAATTTGAAGGAAACAGAAGTGAAGAAGTGGATACATGTCATGGAGCAGGTGTTCAGAGCTGCAGACACAATAAAAATGGACTAAGAACAAGCTAAAGGGCATCTTGGGTGCCTTAAGCACCAACTATCCTCTGAGGCTCACCTATGTGGGTTGGCAGTTGTATGGCAATTAGGTAGATTAAAGAAATGGTAGTAGAACAAACACACTTGCTTAGAAATTCCTGCTCTAAAACTGGAGGTTTTCTGTGTCCTGGTTGATCCACAGGTTGACTTCTACTTTTAACTCTCTCTATTTCTTTTTAATCATCAACACCAACTGAGTTTGTGTTCTCACTGTTCTCTATAAACACAGTTTTCTAAATTCAAGTATTTTTTTATATCCAACCTCAATTTCCAAAGATCAGCCTAAATGAAATGTCCGTGTTTTCTCAGCAGGAAAATAATCACGCCACAACTTGCAGGTTTTTGAAGACACCTCTCCCATCACCTCCACCCCCACACTTCTCTGTTAGACGAAAAACTCTTTAAGGGCAAGAACTGTACTAACATATACTAATCCATACATAGAACTTTATTAATAATCCTTGTATGCTGCCCGATTTCTCACATCTGGACGATGTCTCTCAGAGAGCCCCGAACAGTTAAGAAACCCAGCTACTTGCTAAATAAATCTGTATGTTCTCTCTTCGAAGATGGTTTACAAAACTAATCTCACTCCCTGGGGATGCTTTTATTCAGGAAACTCTACCACATTTGAAGGGCCGTACCTGCATTTTCAGCTCTGACTTCCAAAATATGCACCCATTTTTCAGATCCCTATTCAGTGAGTACTGCTACTTGAAAATTCAGTTCTTCCCTTGCTGTTTCCCCATCTTAATCTTGGAAGCAGTTCGCTGTTTTGTAGGAGGCCTCTTGGGACCTCAACATTAATATTTTCTCCCACAGAATGTTTCTAAGCCAAACTCAGGGGATCAGGCGTCTAGTCCCCTGTCTTGAGCGAGCACTTCCACAGCTACAACCATTATCACTCCTGCTTCTTTTGTGTCATTTCAATCCTTGGGGTAAATGACGTGCCTAATATTTATTGTTTTATGCTGAATACAGAAAAAAAAATCATTCTTTGTGCAATATTGTTCCCCCCCGCAAAATACCTATTTAAAAACAGACTAAGAAATCTGAATTCTGTGAGTCTTTCATATGTTTAAAAACATTATTTTGTCTAGCCTAGTTTATCAGCAAAGATGGGAGAGAAAGTAGCATGATTTATGTCCTGTTCTTTTTAAATGGAATAGAATTCATTTTTTAAATCAAATTTTTAGGGTTAAACTGCAAATATTTTTTGCTTAAGAACTTCTATTTTTATAGAATGACTTTGATTCCAAGCCATTGTGTAGAATCAGTGCTTGTACCATGTTGGCAGTTAATATTTGCTTAATGCTTGAATTAATTAACATTGAATTCTTTGCTGGTGTCCTGGGTTCTTCTCATCCAAAAGATTTTTTTTTTAGACTTCAATAGTGCTTTCAAGGTTAAAAGGCATGCCTTCTAATGAATATTTTCAAAAGGAAAAGGCTCCAAGATACTCCTGCCCCCTCACCACAATACTCCTTTAAAATTTCCACTGCCATCATTACTGACAATGAAAAAATCCCCCCCAAACCCCAGACTACTTTAGTAGTGAAATTGCAAATTACTTTCCTTTAATGTCAGCTGACTCAAAATATTGAGTTTGCTGCTGCCTTGGTCTCTTTACCTCTAGGCTAAACCTAGAAGCACACAGGCTTGCTTAGAGAATAGGACCTGTGGAATCCCACTGTTTTTCCCTCCTTGGAATATTTCTGAAAAAGTTACCGTAACTTCAAGAGCCAATCCAGGAGAGAGAAAATAGACTCAATGCCTTGCTTAGTTTGGCTCATTGTAGAACTGACATAACCTGTTAGTGTTCTCAATGTTGTCTCATATGGGCACAGAGTACATCCAGTGGCAACAACAAGACAGACCATTGGAATCTTCCCTGAGTCTGGAGCAAAATTGCAAGCAGGATGCTATCTAAAGTGTGGACATAAGGACAAGTTCTTATTAGACTGGGTGCCTTTGCATTGGTGTTAAATTTCCTAAGAAAGGGATAATTCTATTCCTTTGTCTTTTTTTTTTTTTTTTATATTGCAGTGCCCAGGCTAGGACTGTGGCTTCTCATTAAGGACCTCACAGCAATGTTCCTCTGGATTTCACAGCAGGATCATCTGTTTTGGGGCTACCACTCTTTAGTTTCTGGTAACTGTGACATTCAGTGGGTAGCAAAAGCTCAACTTGAAGTAGAGAGTGTTCTTCTAAATAATAGCAACTTGGCAACTGCGTGAGCTCATACTAATTATGTTTCTGTCACTCATCTGTGGTAGATCTTTTGTGGTTCTTGTACAAAATAACTTCAGGGTATTATTTCTGCACACTTATGTAAGCTCTGTTCATTAAATAAAGTGCTCAAAGTTAAGTTCCCTTTTAATTTTGTTTTCTAAGATTATCATAATAAGAGAGGAACTGGAATATAGTGAGTCCTTTTAGTAACATAGTTAATGGCAACTCGATATAAGATCAATTTTGAAAAATGTATAAAGAAGTCAATGGGTCTTATCATTACTTTATGCTTTGCTTTTAAAGTCCTCCAGCATTAGCTTAAGGTGCCACAGTAACAGTTTATACAGTGCCTCATAAGTAGTCATTACCAGAATCTGGATTCTTTGAGTGGAAAGAGTATTAGATGCCTAATCAAAGAATGGACTTTATCTTTATGGCTTAGTAGCTGTGTAAGTCTCCCAATTTCTCTCTTTATCGTTTGAAAATGGGCATAGTAATTCTTACCTTACAGGTTTATTTTAAGGCTAAATGATTCCTTTGTATAAATATTTCTCTCTCTTTTGTTATTGTACATATCATTTCCCCCCAGCTATATTGAGATATAATTGACACATAACATTGTGTAAGTTTACGGTGTGCAAAGTATGATTTGACACATTTATAAATTACAAAATGATGACTGCCATCTCCATCTAGTTGCCATTTCTTTTTGATGATGAGAACATGAATATTTCTCTTAATAAGAATAATGATAATGAGCAATATTATGTAGGAACATCTCATCACAAAAACCCCATGCTCTACTATTGACCCCATGGAGCTAGCTGGTGATATGCGGCTAATGGGACACGTTGCAGCTACATGGTATCCAAATTTGTATTGTTAGGCCACACTGTGTACATCTTGATTGACCTTTACTAATTATTTCTCAGCTTGGATAGCTTTGAGGACATTCCAGTTCACCTGCCATGACAGAGAATTCCAATTTGCTTTGTGATAATAGCACTTGATGAGGACTCTCACAATTGAGTTGAAGGAGTTATAACTTGAGTTGGTTCCAGAAGGATGGGTTAGTAGAGAGCAAAGCACAGATGAATGAGTGTCTATGACTGACTAAGGGCAGGGGGTACAGTTGAGCACTTTCTATGTAGCTGAGAAAATTGAACCAGTATTGCGAAGACTTAAAATTATTTAAAATAATTTTAGCTCTTTTAGTTGAATGTGTCAAACAAAACCAGTTGCTACCTCCATGTATCTTTTCTCTTATCCTGAAAGACAATGGTTTTAAACTTCTGCATGTATAAATTTATAGCATGGTTTTCACAATGTGAAGCTAACAAAGTTTTAGTACTCCTCAGCACTGGATTTGAACAAATATAGTTTTGATATTAGCATAAATATATTTAAATATATGGTATATTTAATATTTTACATTGTCAATATATCATTTTATCCATATGTACATATATATTTATATAGTAAGTGAATAAATCTTTAGCTGGTATTTTCAGTGCCAAATAATAAAACATGTTTTGTGGTGTGACCATTTGAAAGCATCTTCTCTTTAAGTGTGAATAAAGAGTAATAAGATATTATTAAAGAAATTGATAGTTGAAGCAAGTTAAAAGATTTCTTTTTACTCTGGATAGTTATATTTGATTAATATCATTAGAAGATAATTAGTACCCACTATGTGATGAAACATTTGTGTAGATATATTACAGGCTGGAGAAAAGGGAGAAGGGAGAGAAACTTATAGAAAATTTGTTTTTTAGTTTTTAGGCACAAATTACCTTTAAATTCATTTTCTGATAGCCCCATAGTCCTTATTTCATATTATGTAATACACAGAATAATATTAACCTAAGTGACTCTAACCTTATCTATTTTAACTCCCTTATTTTAGATTGAACCCCTGGGGCAACACTAGTGGGGAAACGTAGGTCTATTTTTATTTAATAGTTGCATTGGTGATATTGTTTGATTCAGTTGCTATTTGTCTTCAGTAAAGAGTCGTTTTAACAAAACACTTATCCTGTTTCTGTTATATCTTTTATCATGATAGAACTAATTCACCATAATATTGTTGTTTTCCAGTGAGGAGTGTTTCTAAAAGTGGTAGACAAATGTCATAGCATTTGAAACAATATCAGAGGTTGGCTTCTGGCACATTTGAAAATTCAATGAAAACAGACATGATATTTCTTCTTCTTTTAAACTAGCCATAACGAGTCCTTTATAGTGTCCCCATTTCTGCTCTTTTTCACGGACATCATTATTAGAACATATTACACTGCACTTATTTTGAACTAAAACTGAACACCAGTCACCTCCCATAGGCTGCACAGGCGGTATCTGCTTATAACTAGTTTGCAAGTTGGTGTATTCTGACTGCTAATTATGTGCCAAGTGTCATAGGAGTACCTGAGCAAGATATGATGTGGTACCCAACTTCAAAAAGTGTGCTAGATGCTTGGAAAGCGAAGGAAAATGATTGCAAAGGCAACATTTAGAACAAATGCTTAACCAGGGTGAGGGGTCAAGCCCAAGAAGAAAAAGCTTGATCTTAATTAGAGTCTTAGAAGAATTACTGAATTTTCAAATTTCCCCTTAGAGTTCAGATGTGGAACCTTAAGTCATCCATCTGGCTTCAAACAACTTCTTTGGGCAGAGCAAGCATTAGCATCATCTATGATTTAAGGTTAGGGGATTGAAGGAAGTAGGACTTGAGTTGGTTCCAGAGGGATAGATCAATAGAGAGCAAAGCACAGATGAATGAGTGTCCATGACTGACGAAGGGCAGGGGGTACAGTTGAGCACTTTCTATGTAGCTGAGAAAATTGAACCAGTATTGTGACGAGAATTTACACACAAAAAATAAATACTAGAACAAAAATTTGGATAGATTTGGTGAGTATTATGGCAGAGCCCTCGAAAGTGAAGTAGAATGTATTGACTTGATGAAAAGGGAAATGAGGAGTTATTTTGTGTGAGGGAGAAATAAAAGGATTCTTAAGAAAATTAATTTTAATGCTATACTTAAAGTGTTTGGAGGGTACAAGACTGGAGCCTGGAGACTTATCCAAGAAATTCCTGCTGTAACTCAGGGGACTGGATTTGGGGGAAGGAGTGGCACTGGAGATTGAGGTGAAAGGACAAATCAGAGACATTTTGAAACTAGTAAATTTGATTTGGAGAGTAAAGTAGAGGACCAGATCAAAGATGGCTCATAGTGTCCTAGTCTGGGATGCTGGACATGATTATTAGAAAAGAACCGTTTTAGACATTGGTGAGCAACTAAAACCTAGTGTGATGGTTACACATGGAGGGATTTCCTCAACAACTGGTGCACAGCATCATGAGCGACATCAGAAACCTGCATGCGCCCGTGGCCTCTGGAGGCTTGAGTTTGGAATTCTCACAATGTCACACTTCTGTCACATTCTGTTGGTCAAAGCAAGTCACAAGACTGGCCTCGAATCCAGGGGACAAAGAAACAGACTCCACCTCTTTAGGGGAGGGGAGGATTGCCAAAACTACGTTGCAAAAGAGCATTTATACAGGAGTGGGAAGAATTTGGGGCATTTATTTTTTGCAGTGTATCACAGAGCATGATCAAATTTTTATCATAATATCTTTATGACTACAGAAGTTAAATTTATTTGGCGAGAGGGTAAAAATAGACTGGAAACATGGGGCCTAATTAGGGTGTTATTGTGGTATACCAAGAGAATAATTATGAGTGTATGAGTTAAAACACTGGCAAAGGGGGCGGACAAATGTGAATAAATTCAAATAAATATTTAGATGGCAAAACTTGGAAATGACTTTGATGTGGAGAAGGGTCAGAGATGACTACCAAGTTTCTTGTTTGGACGTGTGGAGAAGAAAGTGATGACAGTCACTGAAACATGGAATACTGTGTGAGAAACAGGCTTGGATGAGAAGGTGAGGACAGCTGTTTGGGTAATGTTGAGTCCGAGAAGATATCCATGAAGAAAAAGGCAAAAGTCTCCTCTGAAGATGAGAGGGAAGGTAATGAGGTTTTAAAAAAAACTGGCGAAACAGCTGTTGTTGGGATTAGAGGGGATAGAGGACTGGGAAACGGGATTATGCGTGGTGTTGAGCACTGGACACCATGGTGGCTCAAAGCTATCAGATTGGGTAGTTTTTCCAGTAATATTCAGCCATTCCTATATGCCATAGATCAATTCTGACATTCAGTGGGTGCTCAGTAAAATGTCTTTGCTCAATGTTAGGGAAAAAAGTGTAGGGAGAGATTTACAAAGATCAAAATAAGACATCTTAGGCAGTAGTGAGGAGCAGCTACATAATTTGCTGGACACAGTCCAAAATGAAAATGCTGAGCTCTCTGTTAAAAAAATTGTGAAGAAGTTGAAGATGGCAACAAGAAAGCATTAAGCCAAGCTAGGAGCCCTTTTGAATGTGTGGCTCTGTATGACTTCATATGTCACACACTTTCCCATGAAGCTGGCCTGACAATGAAGAAACTATCTGGAGATCAAATGAAATTTTGGATATTTCTTTGGACATCTTTTCCTTTCTCTTTTTCTTTTGTCAAACATATACATAACTAAGGCAATAAAAGTGATGAATGCTAGGGAAGTGGTGGACGTGGAAGGAATTTGGTGGCGTGATATATTTAAGGGCTGACCCTCACTATTCATCTGTGCCTATTTAAATGAAAAAGCTGATCTCTCTGGCCTCAAGTCCTATATCACAGTGTCTACTCTGTGAGTTCTCAAGCAATGTAATATTAAAGTGATCATCTTGAGCACAGTTTTCCTTAAATCCTGGTTTTTTTTAAATTATTTATTTTAGTTTCAAGTATACAGTTCATTAGTTAGACATATATTTATAGTTCATAAAATGATCCCTCCGATTGCTCCCTCTCTCCCCACTGCCCCTCCACCTAGCCATTATATTAATGCTAACTGCATTCCCTCTGCTGTGCTCCCCATCCCTGTGCCCAAATATCAACTACTAATTTGTAGTTCTTTCTTACAAACACGTAAGGCTTTACTCTTCATCCGTTTACTTCTCTTTGAATCTACCTGAAAGCTGGCTTCTTTGTGTGGTGGAAAAAGAGGCCGCTCTCTAGCTTACTGAACACCATTCCTGGAGTCAAGAAACAACATTTGAAATAAAAGTTGTGTTAGGTATGCTGGCCACAGTGAGTCATCTTCTGCAGCACAATTTCTGTTGCTAGGACATAAACTCCCATCCCCATTTTCATTAATTTCAAAGAGTCTGCACTTGAGGAGCTGTGGGGTTACTGGGGAATCAGGCTTGCCACACTTACTTGAAAGACAAATATGAAATTTTTTCATATTTCATACTCAGACCTTAGACTTTTTTTATACTTAGAATGAATTTAAAAATAAGTGATTGTGAATTATAATGCTTTCATTTTTTAAATGAGAAATCGGAGACCCGGAGCTGCTATTTGCCCAGAATTAGTCAGCTAGATGCTGATGACTTGTGAGGTTCTAGAGGATCCCCGCTACAGCCTCTGAATATGCTAATATCTCCCATCTCCCAAAACAACTAACTAAACAAAACAACCCTTTCCCAGTTCTTTCTATTACACTATCTCTGACATAGATATAATTTATGCAAGGAAGCTCATTAAGATCAAAACAAAAGCTTGGAATTTTAGCAATGGAAAATGACTAAGATCTTCCTAGTGTTGAATTTCTTTCCAATTTATTTTGGAAATAGAGTTGTAAAAATTAAGAACACAAGGCTTTTTTTATTCTAATAGCAAAATGCAATGTTCCTTTATTGATAAGAAGTGAGGATAAAAGAGAAAATCAGTTATCTCTTTGATTGGAATTTATTTTAGATAAATCAGACCACAGAGTGAATTTCTGCAAATAGTTATACATTTTTTTAATGGTTTTCAGTAGAAAATTGCATTAATTCTTTGCGAATTCAAAAGACATCACATGCAGTAATGAAGCAATTATTTAAAAATTATACATTTAAAAAAACAATAATTTTAGAATAAACATTAAAAATTCTGTTTATTTGTATTTACATATATCTTTTATGTTCCACCTCATTGAAGGTAGTGTGTCTCTATATATTATTTAGAGTTCCTCTGCATGAGAGATTGTCTGTTCTCCCCCACTTGTTTATTTATTCAATCATGTATTTGTGTTAGTATGGACTCAAAAATATACATTTTATATTTTCAGTTACAACCCCGAACTACTTTATTTATTTTGTTGCTCAAAGTGTTTTAGCTTTGGCCTGTGGGAACTTTCAGTTGAATTGGCGTATATTTTACCTGATTGCTTTCAGACAAGTATGAAACCCTTTTAAAAGACACCAGGATATATCTTACATTAGAGTAAGTCTATTACCTTGAAACAAAACAAAGGTCAGTAAAATTTTCAAATGAGCCATTTTCTTCACACCAAATTTTCCATGATCACACCAAATAAAATCTAAATTTAATATTCAGTTATTCAGCAAATGTTTATTGGGTATATGTTACTTCAAGTCACTGTGCTAGGCATTGTGGGAGGTTTGAGGATGACTCACAGGAAGGCTGCAGTGTCCATCAGTTCACAATCTAGTAGGTTAACTTTATCAGCACCCATATAACAGTACAGAAATTTAGGAATTGTAAGAGAGATGCAGATAAAGGGCTGTGTCAGTCCACGAAAGGCAGAGCTCACTGTCAGTCTGGAGGATATTTGAAAGGATCCTGAACTTGGAGGCAGGAAAATAAAGGCCACTATGGGCAAAAGCAAATAGTTCAGTTTGACTGGAATTGCTAGTTTCTTTCAGTGTGGATTTCTAGATAACATATTTAGTTTAAGTAGTCTATACTTCTTTTATAAATGGAGTTAAATTTTGGCTTATGACCTTTTTTTAAAGGAAAAAAGTCATTCTGAATTTTAGGATGTGTAATAAGAATATTGACATTACTCTTGGCGTTCTGCTCAATTTCTTGTTCTGTTATTACCCTCTTTGTGACCCCCAGAGTTGTTGAAATTTTGCAGTGTAGATTTTCACTCTTTTGTTTGTAGCAGGAATCTTTTAGACCAAGGCTTAGCCTTGTTTATAACATTTGAAAGATTTAAAAGTGTGTCATTAAGCCGATACTGAGAAATTATTTTCTGTATGAAGATGGTTGGGGACAGAAGTTAATGAGGAGGTTAGGATAAGAAAAATAAAAGATTTGCTTTCTTGTTTTTGCTTTTAGAAATAAGTCTCGATCTTTTAAAATGAGGTTTATTGAGGTATAACTTATAGGCAGTAAAATTAACCATTTTTAGGTATAAAGCTCAATGAGTTTTGACAAATACATTCAGTTGTGTGTTCACCACCACAGTCGAAAGACGTGCATTTTGATCATTACGAAAAGTTTTTTGTAGCCCTTTTGTAGTCATTTCCTTTTCCTACCGCCAGCCTCTGACAACCATTGATCTGATTTCCGTCTTTGCTTTTTCTGGAGTGAATTAAAGAAAATATACATAGAACAGTACAGTATATAGCCTTTTGCGTTAGGCTTCTCTTACTTGGCCTAATGCTTTGAGATTCATCCTTGATGCATGTATCAGCAGTTCATTCTTTTTTATCATGGAAGTATTCCATTTTATTTGTTTATCCATTCACCAATTGATGAATATTTGGGTTGTTGCCAGCTTTAGGCAGGTGTGTAAAAGCTACTATAAACATTTATGTGCTGGCCTTTGTGTGAACATATGTTTTCTTTCATCCATAGTAAATACCTAGGAGTGGGATTGCTGTGTCATAAGGTAAATGTTTGTTTAACTGGGTAAAAAACCACCAAACTGTTTTTCACAGTGACAGTACCCTTTTGTATTCTCGCCACCAGTGTATGAGAGTTTCAGTCCCTCCATATTTTCACCAATACTTTGTATGATCAGTCTTTTAATTTTTGCCCTTCTAATAGGTGTATAGTGATATCTCATTGCAATTTTATGTTGCATGTCCCTAATTACTTAATGATATTAAACATCTTTTCACTTGCTGGCCATCTCCATCTCTTCTCTGGAAAAATGACTGTCAAATCTTTTGCCCCACTTCCTTTTGAAAATTGAGCTGTTTATATTATTGATTGGATTATAAAAGTTCTTCATATATTCTAGATGCAAACTCTTTATCAGATATATTTTTTTTCTTCCAAGTTTGTAGCTAGTCTTTTTTTTTTTTCTCTTAACAGTGTCTTTCAAAGAGCAAAAGTTTTTGATTTGACAAAGTCCAATTTATATTTTTTCTTTTATGGTTCACATTTTTTGTCTTATTTAAGAATTCTTTGTTCAACCCAAAGATAGCACAAAGATTTTCTCCTTTTTTTCCTCTAGAAGTTTTATTTTTAGGTTTAGGATTTACATTTACGTCTGTGATCCATTTTGAGTTAATTTTGTTTAATATGGTCCAAAACTATTTTTAACATGGTTTTTGAATTCCCAGATTTCATATTCAAATACAAAACCCAAAATATATACCTAAATTTTTAATTTTCTTTTATACAAGGGCATACTTTGTTCTGTTCATACATATAATAGTTGACCATAATGCAATGACTGGGAGAAAGAACACCTTAAGAGGTAAATTTCTGTTTCCTTTGTCTCGTCTCCTGTATTATTTTTTTCTTCTCCTCTGTAATCAATGTCAATGAGACATTCTTTGTAATATTGTTTCTATTTTGCATTTTCAAGTCTTTTTCAAAAGACTAAGAGGCTCTGGACAATCTAATGAGGTCAGTGAAAATAAGTAGTTGGAGGACTATCAAGCTAAAACTAAAGGAAATAGAGATGATTAACACAGAGGAGTAAACAGGTAGGTGAGAAGGTGAAGCTTATACTTCAAGAAATCTGGGTCGGATTGACAGGACCAATTAGGAAGAATGAATGACCGATAGCAGAGCTGCCACACTGAGCAGAGGATCAGTAGTGTTGTTATATTCTACAGATGGAAGAAAAGGATAGAGATGGGGAGGAGCCCAAAGATTAAGTAACCATCTGAGAGGATGTGCAGAGGATGAGATAGCTAAGTGTTGGGGGTGTGGGAGGAAATATCCAGGGGAAGCATATGTTAAAGATAAATTCCAACATTTCAAGTCTTGAGGACAAGGAAAATGGTGTGGTAGTGACATAAATAGGGGAGTTTGGTATGTAAATGCAGTTTAAGACAATGAAGATATTATTATTATTATTTTAATTATGTTCTTTTGCAAAAGATGGCAATTGACCCAATCTAAGTTAGTCTTTGGAAATACAATCCAAGCTTTTGGTTGGAGTGAAGATCGTTATAGAAGTGATATTTTAAAATATAAGATCAGTTTCTTCAGGGACAAAAAAAATAGTGAAAAAAGAAAAGACAATGATTTAATTTTTGGAGATACATATAGTTAAAAATGAGAAATTAAAGGGAAGATAAGGAACAACTGAAGGAAACCGAGAGTGTTCAGAGAACTAGCAGAGTGAACAGCATAGATAGTAAGTGAATAAATGGAGAAGTTTGAGGAAAGACCCCCTGACCCTCTAGATATATAGGGTAGAGATCAAGCAGAATAAGCATCCACAAAAGACAATTGTTTGTTTAGACGAATGCCTGTGTAACTATGAAGAACAGCAAGGAAGAAGAAAAATAATAGGAGAAAAGAAAAGAGACACTATCTCTTAGATGTGCTTCCCAGCTTGTATGTTCTAACAGCTATTAATAAATGGTACGAGAAGAAATATGTTTATAAAAACTTAACAAAGTTAAAAATGTTTCTTTACTGAAATTTTTCAAAATGTTTCTTTTTTAATAATATTTAGCAGGCTTCAACATGCTAACATGAATTACTAAGCTCTAAAGAAGGAAACTAGAATGTTCAATTTTTCCTACTTGCTGGGCTTGGCAACCCTCTCCTTCCTTCCTGGAGTTTCCCTTTCAGTCAAGGAAGAGAGAAGATAAACAAATCAGTAAAGTTTGTAGAATACATTAAATGTAATGTTTTGAGCATTATGGATAAAAGTAAAGTAGAGAAACGAATAAATCTGTGGAAGAGGTTAATTTTAAGGGTGGTCTGGGGTGGATGACATGTTAAAGACCAGAAGAAGTGAAGCAGCAAATCATGCTTCCCTTTGGGGAAATCACATTTCAAATGCAAAGCTCAGAGGCTGGAGCAGCCTAACGTGTTTGTAGAACAAGAAGGACTGCATGGCTGGAAGGGGAGAGTCCAGGAGGTGTGGTCAAAGGTGTGTGTCTGAGATTGTTCCTGGTGGTGCTTTGACAGTGTGTAATTCCTGGGACTGGGATATTCGCTTGGGATAGTCTAGAGTGAGTTTCTGGTTTTGTGTTTAACAACAGTGTCAGCATGTCAGCATCTTTTGTTCCTCCTTCTCATTTTGGCCAGTGGTTTATTGCCACAGGAGGAGCCTTGGGCAGAATGCTTTCTGTTCTTCTGACTCATTCTGGAAGAGCAGAGACTGAGTTTGTGTGGCTTTGGAGAAACAAGCAGAAGTCAAGTAGAGCATACCACAGTTCGGCTAAGGATGTCTGAAAAAAGAGAATTGTCGAGGCACAAACAGGAGTCTGGGAGCAGTAAATGAGTACTTAAAATGTTAGAGGGTGGAGAGGAGGGGAAGAGGAGATGGAAAAAACAATCATCCCTTATATTTGTGCATTTCACACCAAACAAATACAGATTTGGTGGAGATCTTTCTGCTGGGGATTTTCTCAAGTAGGATTTATAAAATTAGAGATTCCTGGTATTATATCACTATTCTCCATTTGAAGCTTTCTTCATATCTGCATTTTAAGAAAGTGTATTTTTATTTATTTATGTTTGTTTTTTTATTTATTTATTTTATGGTGACATTGCTTAACGAAATCCAATAAGTTTCATTTGTACACTTTAACAGTAAGGCATATATATGTTTACACTGTGTGTTCACCTCCCATAGTTAGATTTCTTTCTGTCACCACATATTTGACCCCCTTTACCCTGTCTAACTTCCCCCTTCCCCCACCTCCTACCACAGGGTCATTTCCTGTTTCACTCTCAGGAAATAAGTGTCCTATAAATAGGTCTTGTTTTGTTTTCAATAGCATGCAAAATATTTAAGTGCTTAGAATTTATTTACTTACTTACATACTTATCCTTTATTTTTTAGAGCTGTTTCAGGTTCATAGCAAAATTAAGCGGAAAGTACAGAGAGGTCCCATATACCTCTTATCCCTACACACAGACAGCCTCTCCCATTGTTAACATCCCACAGTGGTACATTTGTTACAATTAGAGTGGAGTTTCTTTTTTAAATAGAATGAAATAAGAAGTAAAAAGTCAGTATCTTTTTGAAGCAGGTGGGATTCAGAATGTAACTGTCCATGCATTACTTTTTTAAAATCCCAGTTTATTTCTCCCTTACATCTAAAACTTATTCGTAGTTTTTAAGTAACTATGTCTTAAACTATGTTTTTACTAAACAAAATATTACTTTCAAAACCAGGTATGAGGTCTCCTGTAATGTCAGCTGATTTACAGGTGATTGGTTTTTAGCAAAGGATTCACATGGCTCTGAGATGGAGGGGAGCCCAGGTTCCCTGTCATTCAGATGGACCTCCTGGGAGGTTCTGCAGGAACAAAGAATTATTATAGCAGTTGCTTAGTCTGCAGCTGCTTCAAATGGGTACTGCTGAATGAATATGCTAAAATCTTATTAGAAATACAAATAAAACATGCTTACAGTTCTACACGGATTGCTATTTGGGGGGAAATACTGTGTACGTGCATTTGTGTGTATGTGCGTGTGTGTGTGTGCGCACGTGTGTATGTGTGTGTGTGAAATATTTCACAAGGTATTTAAATTAGATACTTTAGCCCAATAAATCCAAAGACATTTTCTTCCTTTGGTTATTCATCTTTGTAATCCATCTGAGAAAGAGGTTTTTTTTTTTTCCTTCATATTTTAAGGTCTGATTTCTATAATCATCGAATTTTTTACATAGAAAAAATGAAAGAGGACAGAAAGGTTGAGAATACGGTCAGTTTACAGCTATAGCAACAAATCAAAGTGAGGTATGTCAATTTTTCATTAATTTAATCGTCATTTATTTCAAAAATCTTGATTAATCATCTATATATATCACACCCTGTTTGGGGCTAGACACATGAGAATGTCACAGTTTCCGCCCTCAAGGAAGTAGTGTATGAATAGATGCTTCAACTTCAAACATCTCTCTCCTCTATCCTTTCCATCCTTCTGTCTTTCTTTCCTCTTCTCCTCTTTGGCTATAGAAGTAATAATAGGAATCAAACTTTATAAACAATTTATATACAATGTAGGTTGTTTCTCTCCCAACCTGATTTAACTGTTATAGGTGATTCTTGTGTAATAAAGATTATAATTAGGAAGGTTGTTGATATTTTTTAAAAGGCTATTTGGTATTATTCCGTCTACTTCTTTTCCCTAGGCTATAATTTGTCATCATGCTCTTAGATCATAGAAAAGCTATTGGCTTTAAAGGTCTTTATTATTAAATACCTTTTATGAGCCAACTCAGTTTCTTGCTCTTGATTCTTTCCATCTATATTTTAAGTAATTTGAAATTCTTTTGCTTCAGTTAAGTTCTTGAGTCTCAAAATCATTCCGTTTGACTTTTCTCACCTTTTTCAAATGTGTCTACTTCTCCTGGGAACTGAGGCTTGCAAATGATGTGCCATTAGCCTTGTTTCACTTTTGTCTTTGGTGACATCTTTTCTGCAACTCCAAGTCATTCTGATTATTTTGGTCACCATGTTACCTTATAAACATGATTATCTTATTAAGCACTCTCACATAAATGTTCCCTCTAGCAGGTCTTCTCTACAAATTTTTCTTTTTCATGAAATAAATAATTGATTCTAAGTACTTCATTCAGAAAATATCCTCAGTTGCATTTCGTTGAATGACATTTTATTTTCTACCCATATTAAGTCTGTCCTCGACTCCTTTTGACAATCTTTCTACACCTTCTGGATTTAGAACCCAAATAATTATAAGTGGCTAAGTGTTAGCCACTAATGCTTTTTAACACATTAAGATGCATTTGCTTTGGATCTGGAGATTTTTATATTAACTTTAAAATAAGGAGTTATTTTTGGATGCATTAACAAAACCTTCTAGGCATTATCTTTCCCTAATGTTCAATTGTGTTAATTTTATTTTAAATGTGAGATTTCAGAAGGAGCTTCTATTTGAGACAAAGATTGAAAATTTTGAAACATCCAATTGAGGAAGGATAAAACTATCATAATATCTCATATTTGCATCTGTATACATTCATCTTTTATCATGATCTGTCCCTAACAGGTGTTCAATAAACATATGTTAAAGAATAAATAGAATTTTAACATTGATGATATTTTTAATAAGTTGTTTATTCTTTTGGGCTTCCATATACTAATAGAACATTAAATATGCTCACTGGTAAGTGCCAGGCTGCCATTTTACTTGGGTCCACTTTCACCTTTGTGTTATAAAGAGTAAGTGTCTTATCAGCAACTTTTATATAGAAGAGGGTTTTGAATAGGCCTTTATATTTTCCTTTAACAGATTTTTGTGTTTTTTTTAGTTTTTGGATCTTTTTTTTATTTTTGCAGGTTATGTAGCAAAAGGTGATGGCATTTCGTGGAATGTAAGTGGTACCTCTTCAAGGTTTCAACTAGAAAAAGGAGGGAGAATCCATGAATATCTTATTTTCAACTATTTTCCTTATATTTGGAGCTATAATTAGTACATAGCGAAACCAGTTAGTGTTTAACAGATTAGTGAATGAATGTAGATTTCTCTATGTTTTTATATTTTATTGGGTATTTCTATACAAATCTGGGATCGAGATTGTTAGACATATTCCCTTGCACTCAATATTCTTTTTACTCTAAAAACACTTCCAGAGTACAGTAGTTCTCCCTTATCTGCAGTTTTACTTTCCCCAGTTTCAGTTACCTACAGTCAATCTCAGTCCAAAAGTATTAAAATGAAAATTCCAGAAATAAGCAATTTATAAGTTTTAAATTGTACACCATTCTGAGTAGTGTGATGAAATCTCACTCAGTCCAGCTCTGTCCTGCCTAGAATGTGAATCATCCCGTCGCCCAGCATATCCACGCTGTATATGCTCCTGTCCATTAGTCACTTAGTAGCCTTCTGGGTTATCAAATTGACTGTGGCAGTATTACAGCTCTTGTTTTCAAGTAACCCTTATTTTACTTGATAATGGCCCCCAAGTGCAATAGTAGTGATGCTGGCAGTTTGTATATGCCAAAGAAAAGCCATAAAGTGCTTTCTATGTATTGTCAGAAGGCCTGTAGGAGCCTAACACTGTGTCACAATGCCTGCGTCATTCACCGCACTTCATCTCATCACGTAGGCATTTTATCATCTAACATTATCACAAGAAGAATGGTTAGTACAGCACAATAAGATATTTTGATAGAGAGAGACCCCATTCATATAACTTTTATTACAGTATATTGTTATAATTATTCTATTCTTAGTTATGGTTGTTATCTCTTACTATGTCTAATTTATAAATTAAACTTTATTATAGGGATGAATGAATAGGAAAAAAAAAACATTATATACATAGGGTTCAGTACAACCTGCAGTTTTAGGTGGGGATCTTGGGACATATGCTCCATGGATAAGGGAGCACTGTATTGTACAACTACGTACTTTTAGAAAATTTAACTTTCTGATCTTTGTCAATTATAGGTAGGCAGTGTGAAGAAATATACTAAAGTCTTTTGCTCAGATCTGCAGAAAAAAAATTGTTTTTCCCTCTGCCTCTGCTTTCAGAATTGCTTTTACATCAGACCTTTTAGGGGAATCTGATTGTCTCTATTATCTGTAGAGAACGTCACCTGTTCCCCTTGGTTTTGACAAGTCTGTGGTGATTACTAGTGGAAAAGGGCAGAACGGACTGCCAGTGGATCTCCTGATGGCCCCAAGTGCAGTGAACTGGCAGTGCACTGACAGATGCCAGGATGCACCGTGCAGGGTGCAGACTGGGGTCTTCTGGGATGTGAAGGGACAAGACTTGAGTGCATGGCCTCTTCAGTTCAGTCCCAATACTTGAGGCACAAATGGCTGATGTAGGTTCTCCTTTTTTTGCCTATCATCAGTAGTAAATATGGACTGCTTACCTATTTATGATGAACCTCTTCTACCACACCAGAGTATAAGTCAAGGGTGTACTCTCTGCAACCTTATTACCTCTCATGCCCTTCCCTCCCATTTGGTCTCCACATGTTTCTTCTTATGGATAAACAATTCTTCTTTTCTCTTCCCCCGTTTTTCTCTCTTTCTCTGAACTCTTTACATCTGTTATATCAATTTGAAATCCTTCTCCAGGGCTTTTCTCTTTGTACGTGGGGAGGTGTTTTCTGAGTCACCAACAGGCAAGAGGCTCTGACGGGAGGCCTGGCAGCATTTCATTTCTCTCTCAGGCATACTTGGTTCAGCCTCAGAGAGGCAGTGTGGTCAGATGCGCAGCTGAATAGTCAAAATAATTGAGAATTAGTCAGGCTTTTTGAAGGGTTTGAAAATGGGGAAGGAAACTAAGTTACTCTCTTCCCTGATCCAGTTAAATTCTTTTTACTCCTTGACCTCCTCATTTTCTTTCTTATCAATTATTATCATGTAGCAGAATTAACCTCTCTCTTCACAAGATGCAATTCTTCTAATTTAGAGAGAAGAAGGAATAAGAAGCTATGAGAAGAAGGAAGTTTGTGAACACTCATACTCTTCATGTGATAATTTTTATACTATTATGTTACACAGTACAATAATCTCTTTTAAATAAATACTTCAAGACTAAGTCTTGTGTATATTAGCAGATATAAAGAGAATTTTTTACGAAAACAGTTTTAAAGTATTTTGTTTGGCCATTTTTTTCCAAAGGTAAAATATGAACTTTCAGGGAACTAACTCCTTGTCTGACAAATTTACTCTTGAATGATGAACTTCGTGACATCAGAATTGGCGAGACTGAACGTTCTGCAAATGTGTCTTCCATCAAAGCCTGCCTCACTCGTAGTGGAGAGATTTTGAAATAAGACATGCTTTGCTACCAGATAGGAAAAATGTACAAGAAAGCTTTTCTAGGCTGCCAGCTATGAACATAACAATTTGTCAGTTGTCTGAGTTAGGAAGGTCCAGGATCAAGTTCACTAGATATATGCTATTTATGGATAGCAGAATCTCAAGGTGACAGCACAGAGCCTGGCTTATAGGAAGTTCTTGATGGATGTTTAGTGAATTGTACTAATATAGAAGCTTGGAAGACCAGAAAATTCCTTTTGGACATTTACCTCCCACAAGCTATTTGTCTTAATTCCTGAAGTTGCCTCTCACACTCCTTCCCTTCTCAATCACATGCACACAAAACCCCTCACCTGACTCTCATGTCTTTGGAATTTACTGTGTATTTTCTGCCTGTAAGCGTCAGATTGTGAGCTTCTGAAAGGAGAATGAAGGGACAGTGTCTATGTGCATGGGCCTACCCCAGCAGCTTAGAATCGTGCTTTGAGATGAGACTGATGATTTTATTCTAGTACGACTTATATTGTGAATGAGAGAAGGATGCTATAGTGTTCTTACATGCTTAGTTTTCCCTTTTTTTTTGACATTGTCATATTTTGTTTGTTTTTTCTGGTATTGGTTATCTCTAGGGTTGACATTCAAGAAAGAGTTCCTTCGCTGCTATCTATGAACATAACAATTTGTCAGTTGTCTGACTTAAGAAGTTTTAAGATTAAATTAAGTAGATAGATGCTATTTGTGGATAGCAGGGTCTCAAGGGTACAGCACAGAGCCTGGCTTATAGGAAGCTACTGATGGATGTTTAGCAAACTGAACTGATACAGAAGCTTGGAAGTTCAGAAATTTCTTTTGGACATTCGGTTAACTGAGATGAGTCAACTGATGAGTAAAGTAGGTAGACAGGCAGAATATCTTTTTTATGAAGGTAGTTATAAACCTGCTACATTATAAAGTAGTTCAATTACTTAAAGCCAAATACTTAAAATGCACAAGTATCTAAAAAAATCTGTGAACTATTTCCTAAAATAATGCAGCGATCTATAGACACTTGCCCTTTTGGAAAGTGTTTTGGCTTTGTAAGCAAAATCTGACATCTATAACACTAGACTAACCTAATACCTTTTCATTACAAAGTAAAATTTGGCTTGTTTTAGATCTGACCCTACTCAAAATTCAGTATTAGTTATGGCATATCACCAATAAGGCTGTGATAATGGCCAAAATTTTACAGTATCATGAAGTCAATATCAGTTCTGTTAATGAAGTTCCTTTGCATACCTGTCTATCCTGTCTTTCTGGAAATAAGATATTAATTAGGTGATGCTTCAAATGTGAGGTTCATAATGTAAGTATTTATTACAAAGTGCTTTTTCAAAGAATAGCATGGAGATCTGGGCGCGAGCTATGAAGTTGAACAATTTAAGTTTGAATTTCAGGTCCAATACTTCACAGCTGTCTGACTGTGAGTATGTGTAAGCCACTCTAGCTTCATTTTTTTTATCTGAAAAAATGGAGGTAATAGCAACCAATCTCAAAGCTGTGAGGATTAAATAAGAAAATATATTTAAGTCTCCTAGCATTGTGCTCAGAATATTATAAATACTCCAACTGTGGTAACTATTATAAACATGATTTCATTTGATCTTAACAACAATCCAATGTGGTGGGAAGGGCCAGGGTTACTATTACATCTGTTTGTCAGATGAGGAAACAAAGTCCCAGAGAGTTTAAGTTACTTGCCAAAGGTTACACAGCAATTTAGAGAGTGAAACTGGGGCTCCAAATAAGTTTTCTGCCTCAGATTTCCCAATTTTAAGATATATCAAGATTGATTTGAACCACGTTTTTCAATTACAGATAGATTTTTGAGATAGGAAATAAATCATATTTGGTTTCTTAATCTCATTACAAAGAATTTCCATTTTCTTTCCTCTCTTCTCCCCCAAGTTCCCAGAGCTTCATCTGATCTTTCACTGGCCTGTCTCTAGGGCTGGCCAGCTGACCTTTCTCTTTTCTTCTGCTTCTAATCAGTGTCATCCCCTTTGGGAGTGTAAAGGGTGGGGACATTTCTTTCTGCTAAATAGAGAACTCTTTTCTGCTTGTGTTTTAAGTAGCTGGTAGTCTCTCCCCTGGAATCCCGAGCTTCATCTGCTTGAAATGCACACAAAGGGAAGGACATTGGGATGAAAGAACAGGAGAAAATAGATAGTAGCATCAGCCTTGGGAAATCCTGTGACCAGCAGCATTTACCTCAGAGAAATCAGGCATCTTAGAGCTTGGGACCAGAAGTCATAAATTTTGGGTTTTAGCTCAGGTTGAACTTTTATTTAATAGGGCAAGTCATATTCCTGTTTGTGCTCTGTGGCTTCCATCATAAAATTAAAGGATTGGTCTTGCTCTTGGATCATAAGCTCAGAAGTCCAAAGGGTACGTAGGTCCTTTGAATGGACACAGTGGACCAAGGGACAGTGCTCGTACAGACATGATGTGAGTAGTAGGGTTTGTGGGGAGTTGGATAGCTGCATATACTTAGCTTTTGACATTACCGACCTGGAGGAGCGGTAATGATATGTCCAAAGGCAGATCCTGAGATTAGAATTTGGGTACAGGCAGATTTTTTTTGGAGTTGGTCCCAGGAAGCATGGTGAAGGAAACAGGAAGTGAGACTGAGAAGGGATAAAAGCCAGTAAAAGGTGCATTAACACAGAGAGTTTTTAGGGCAGTGAAACTACTCTGTATGATACTATAATGTTAGATACATGTCGTTATACATTTGTCCAAACCCATAGAATGTACAACATACAGTGTAAATCCTAATGTAAATGAACAGTGGACTTTAGATGATGATGATGCGTCAATGTAGGTTTATCAGTTATAACAAATGTACCATTCTGGTGGGGGATGTTGATAATGGGAAAGGCTGTATATGTGTGAGGACAGGCGGTAGATGAGAAATCTCTGTACCCTGGGCTCAATTTTGCTATGAACCTGCTCTAAAAAATACAGACTATATTTTTTAAAGGAGTATTAATGAGTGTCAGCAACTGAGACTCAAACACCTTTGAGAACCTCATGAGAGACTGCTTAGAGCATGCCTCAGAATCATTATGCTTCTGAGAGCCTGGAAAGCTAAAGATGATAATTAAGCAGGGAGACTGCTTGAGGTAGGGAGCTTTTGGTTAATAAGGGAACCGTCCTTTCAAGCTGCAGGGGACTCATTGGGAGGAAAAAAACCAACAGTATCTGTTATACTTGACTTTTGGCTATTTAAGAAGCCAAAAAGCTCACTTTTTATGGGAAATGTCATGATTTTTAAATTGATAACTAAGTCAATTTTTTATAAGTTGAAAAAGGTCAAATAAAATATGTTTGTGAGCCATATTTGACCCACTCATCATCTGGGTCAGGTATAATGCCAAGTGTTTTAGAGACATTATATTATTTAGCTCTCTAAGAAACAAAAAGGAAGTGAGTGCCATTATGATTCACATTTAAGTATGAGGAAACTGAGGCACACAGGTATGCTAAGGCCAAATAGCTGTTAATTGGTAGACCTAAGATCTAAATCTAGGTGACTGGCTCTGAGCCACTACAGCTTGTTACTTTGGTTCCAATGATTTGATTGTACCCAAACCCAAAGTGCATGAGGAAAGACAAACCCAAATCCTACCAGTAGCTTACTATGTCTCCCCAGAAATTAAAGTTTTAGATCATTTAAATCTCTGGTCCCATAATGAAATGGTTTCCAAAATAAAAGTGAAAAACAGTTTTTCTCTGATAATACTTTTAATTTGCGGGGATTCCATTCTTAGGAGAACAACTGGGACTTAGGAGAAATTTAATAAATTTAATTTATTAAATTAAATCTGGACACTGGAAAGTGTTTTTCTGAGTAAGCTTTGAAAAAATCCAGGAAAAGACATACTTTCAGAAATTCTAATAATTATTACACACATATTTTTCTCAACTGAACACAGGAAGACAAAAAGTTTTGGAAAAAAAATGTTCTATTTTAGTTACTGGAACTCTGTTGTTTTGCTATCCCATCAATTCAGACAGATGGTTTATTCTATTGTAGACATGTCAAGGTGATGTGTGGCAATTTTTCTTCTATTGTTCTTATCTTTACAAATGTTACGTACAAAGAATTTATAACATCCTCGTCAAATTCAAAAGAGAATTATGTTTGTAGACATAAAATCTCATGCATTCATCTCACAAATGTGGTACTCTCTGTAGAGGCTTTGAGCCCTTGAGTGATGGCTGCAATTATGAAGTATTTCTAGGGTATTACGTTTTATTTGAAGCATTGAGCAATTTTTAGTAAATATGAAGTTTTTATAGTTGGTTTTATACCATCTTGGATAAAAACTAAAGTTGCTGAGCAAACTTCATAAACCATTTTTTCAAAGACTGAACTGTGCCTCTTTGAAAGCAAATGTTTCCTTTTTTCCTGGACTTTATTAGCAAAAATACACATGGTGTCTTCCCCTATAACATCCATCTTTTCAATGACAGGAGCTTACTTGTTTAATTGCCCTTATTCATGGGTAATCCTAATAATCAGAATTTATAACTGGCACTGGAAATAACAGCAATAATCAAGATAGTACCTGTCCTCTAGGAATTTACTACCTAAAGGGAAGATAAAGACCAACAAAGAAACAAACGAACAAAAATACATAAAAAAAATGACAGTTATATTATAGTGTAGTAAGTGCATTGATAGAAGTCCAGAGACAGAGACTGCCTAAAAAAGGAACAGTTAACTTTGACCGAGAGAGGGAGGCCCAGAAGAGAATTTTTGAAATGAGAACTAAGGAAGAGCAGAAATGATCCAGGCAAAGGAAGAAAGGGGTGAAATAGTGTCGTAGGCAGAGGGAACAGCACACTTAAAAGACTGGAGAAGAGTGAGCATAAGGTGTGAGGAACCGAAGGAAGTTTTCTGTTGAATCCTGAGTGAGAGAGGGTCTGGCAGCGGGTGGGGGTAGGGGGTTGGGGTAGAGGTTGTGGACAGAAGCTGAAGAAGAATATGGGGCCAGATGAAGCCAGGTTTTGTTGTAGACCATGTTTAGAGAGTTTGATCCTCATCCTAAGAGTGGTTAGCCATTAAAGTAAAGATATTCTAGGCAGAGTATGATTTCTATCATTCCTTAGCTGTTGACCTTGATTAGAGAGATGGGACAGAGAACACAGTGACTAGAGGGGGGATCCTGGAAGATGAAGGGTGGGAAAAACATCTCCAGCTGATGAAACCTCTGTAAGCTGGGTGTTCCTCAGTACACATCTAACTTTAATATGAGTACATTGGCACCTAGAAGATTTTTTCCCTTCTACTACCAAATAAAGTTACAGAAAAATTGAATATGTTTCATTAAAGGACTTAGTTATGTTAAGGATTTGTGCATTCTAGAGAAAAAATTTACCCCAAGGTCATTTTCTTAGTTATATAGTTTGCCGACTTCTTACCATTTATAAAACATTGCCTATTTAAGGATTGTACCTGTTTAATTATCATTCTAAATCTGTGTCTCTTAGAAACATGTTATTTAATTATCCAAAAAAGAAGCTTCAAGTATATTTCCTTTTGTTCCTCTATTCAATAAACGATGATTCTTACCAAGTACCCATTGTGGAGCCAGCCCTGTTGACAGCTTTGCATTTGACTACTGCTCAGTACCTCACTGAATAATTAAGTAATTTTCTAATTATATATTGTAATGAATGTGATGCTTGCGTACATGTGTGTTTAAAGATAAATAAAATAATTTTTCAGCTATCGTAGTTAGAAGGAAAATCAATTAGTAATAAGTACAAATTTGTCATTCACCCACCATACAACCATCACTGTGTGAGTCTGAGAGGGGGTTCAAAAAATGTAAAATACAGAATACTGACTTCCTTGAAATTTATAATATTGTGAGAAACCAGATCATACATTTTTTAAATAATGAGAAATAATACAAGTTAAATATTATTAAGACCTCAGAGTTATCATTGAAACAGCAAAGTACAATAGGAGTGCAAGGAAGAAGGATCTCAGAATAATCAAGAAGAACCAGAATAATCAAGTAAGTGTGGAGGAGGGAGGCTGGAGCCCTGCATAAATTGACTTTGGATGTTAATGGCTTATTTTGCTGGGGAAGGTTTTATGTGTGGAAATAATATTGATACTTATTACAGTGCCAAGGAGAACAGAGTGACAATGATCAGGAACTGCATGGCCTCAATATCCTTCTCTTACTCAGCCAAACCCAAATGTTACTGCTTTACCATAATTTGCTTTCAAACTACCTTCTGGTCTTATCAGGACCCCATCATCTCCAGGCTTGTTTCTAGTCTGCCGTACTTCATAACCCTGGGAGCAAAATCTTGCCTCCTCTCATCTCATACATCTTCTTAGGCCATTCGTCTAGTAGAGTGCCCTCCCTACTCCAGATATGATGGTCAGGAATGACAACTTGCAACCACCTTTTTTAGGTCCCTCTCCACCTCTGCCTAAGGCCATTAGGTAGCAAACACAACCTGTAAATAGTTTTTTTCCACAAAAAAGCAACTTTCTATCCCCTAGATTGTTCACATACAATCTCAAACCATTAGAAGAGTTAAAACAGAATTAAAAATTAAAAAGAGTAAAAACAAAATTTAATTAAAAAAAATTAAAATAGAATTTCTAAATGCTAATAGGAGACTGAGAAAATTAAGCAAAGTCTCTGAGCTCGAACTTTTACTAACCTCAAGACTGCCTCAATTTCTGATGTTTAAATAAATGCAACACCTAGGTACTATTGCATGGAGATGCAGCAAGACAAAGTAAGTTATAAATAGGAAATACTTGAAAAAGTGAACCTAAAAGAAGTCTCACAAATATAAAACATAAGTGAAAACATAAGTAGAGAATTTTAATGTGAGCTAGCATTATCAGATATTATCACCTTCTTTCTGAATCACTTTCATATCAAAACAGTGAAAAAAAATAAAGTTTAAGGAAAAGTTTGCCATTATCAATTAAATATATTAATTTTGATATATTATTTCTATACATTATTTTTAATTATACAAGAGAAAAACTGTTTACTTGTGGGGGAAAAATACTGAGGACCTAAATATGTTATTTTCATCTATCATGGAACAAGAATTAGAATTTTATGAGAAAATTGTAATCCTGGGTTAACACAGATTATCAATGAACATATTTTCTAGAAAACGCAGAGATTCCTTCCCACTGTGCATTTGAGAAGAACGTTTAAATAAGGTAGTCTTTTCCATAAACTCTATTATATTCAAGTGCCTTGTCTAAAACAATGGTGCACAAAAATAATCACCATTAACTTTGATACAGCATTTCAGGTTGATCAGGCAATGAAAAGGATTTAAAACAATGTGAAGATTTCATTTTACAAAGGAAATTTATCTGGTAAGGAAATTCACTCAAAGATTTCATTTAAGGACTGAAAACACACTAAAATATTGCTAATTCCACATTTTTTTATAAAGGAACTACTTATCCAGTTTATGAAATTCCACTGCTTTCTGGTATTAAGAGAACGAATTACCTTGCTACTTCTTAGGCATGATAAAATTGACAATTTGTGAGAAATCTACATTATTGTCTAAAAATGAGGGTATGTGATGATACTATTGGGAGCCGGGCCAGTGCTCAGAATGTCATAGAAATGAATAAAAACTCCTGGCCTTTAAGACAATAACTCAGATATCTGAGGAGGAAAAAAAAGTCTGTATCCCCAAAAACCATAAGTTATAAAACTATAACTTAAATATATAACTTAAAAATGACTTTAAATATTAATATTTAAAGTCATTATATAAATCTTCTCATACTATAATTCCAACATTTGATTACTTTTAAAAGTATTTCTACTTTCTTTGTCTCTATTCATATGTATCAATCATAGTGGCCTATAACTTAGATTTATTTTCACTTAATAGTGTGTGGTTAACATTTCTTATGCTGTTTTTATAGTGTTTATATTTGTAATTTTTAATGGCTTCATGATATTCTATTGAACAAAAGCACTAACATTTACTTAAATATTCCCCTATTTTAATTTTTAATGTATTAAATGTTTATGTAGTATATACCTTCATGTATATATTATTTTTATGCTTGATAGTTTTTTTAAGGATAAGTTCTATAATTACTAGGTCAAAGAGCAAGAACACTTTTATGATTCCAGATATATATTACCGTATTATGTTCCAAAAGAGTAAAACTCATTAATACATCATTATTAGCAGTATATTTTTGTTATGCAACATTGATAGCATTGAGAATTTTTATTATTTTTTATAATTTAATATATGCTGAATGGTACTGTATTTTTTTTGATAATTAGTAAAGCTAAAAATTACTCTATGTGTTTGTTGAACATTTGTTCTTCCTTGTCTTCAGAGACTTAAATTCCATTCATGGATTTCTCTTTGGGAATCTCGATTTTGTACTTGTGGTCATCATAACCTTTTATAATTGGTTAGCAATGAGTAAGGCTTTGGGGCA
Source organism: Pteropus vampyrus (assembly GCF_000151845.1). Taxonomy (NCBI): domain Eukaryota; kingdom Metazoa; phylum Chordata; class Mammalia; order Chiroptera; family Pteropodidae; genus Pteropus; species Pteropus vampyrus. The sequence goes on along the minus strand of NW_011888824.1, from coordinate 10,916,999 downwards.
GAAGAAGAGCTTTCCAGACAATGAGGTATTCAGAGAGAGGGAGTCCTGAGAACAGAATTTATTAGGCTGGGTAAGATGGCATGGTAATAGATTTCTCTCCTAAATGTCTGTCCATTGTGTGAATGGAAATAAAAAGGGTACTGTTTTAATCCCATATCATACTGCAATTTCAGAATACTTAAAGAATGTATTTTAATGTGTGACCGAAATGTTTTACTTGGGGATAATAAGTAAAGGTTATTTTCCATCTGGGAATATAATTCCATGCTCTTGGCATAATTACAACCTGAGATTAAAGAGAGATCATTTTTCAGAGTCTTGCATTCTGTGTATGCCATTTTGGAACCAAAAATGATGTGGATTTGTGCTGTTTCCCCATGTACCCCTGGTATTTCACGTTACCTGTCACCTCATTCTTTCTCTGACACTAATTCACTATTCTGTTAGAACTGACAGATAGTGGATTTGACATCTAGCAAACCCCATTTTCCAAACTGTGTAAGAGAAGCCTGCTGCTGGGTTGATTATATAAGTTAATCTCCTATTCTTTTCAATCAATTGGTGAATATGTCTGGGTATTAAAATTGCGTTTGGGTATTAACGTCCAGTTTAAAATATTAGTAGATTTTTTTTTTACCAGTACCTTTGAAGATTTGTTATTACATTTTGAATGAGCAGAAGCAATCTTAAGGATGTTGTGTTTAAACAGTGAGTCATGAAGCATCTTAGGGTAGTTCAATTTAATCAATGAATTCATTGACTAAATGTATACAATACCAGCATTGTTTTTCATTCTTCATAAATTTTTAAATTTAGTCATATTTTGATTTAAGGAACCTGGCTTTGGTAGTTAGTGAACATTTAGAAGAAAAGCCTCTTTTACATTAGATGTCTCTGAAAGTCATTGTTGCTGCCCTCACATATACTCAAAGAAAAGAAATTTCCATTTTTGGAAGGGAACTATTTTTAAAGTGACCAATTATTTTAATTTTTTTCAAATTAATTTGGCAATCACAGCATGAATCATAATAAGGCTTGGTTATCTTGTAAAAATGCTGGGAGACATCATCAGTCCAGTAAGTTTTTTCCTGGAAACATTGCCTTTAGTCTTGGTGGTAAAACATTGGATTATCAGATGCCTGAGCCAGAGCTGCAGATTGTGAGGCTGTGGATGAAATGAGTTAGAGGCAAATTATGGACAAGGCTTGAGCCAAAAAATATGTTTGGACAAGAAGGCCTCTGGAGGGAACAGTTCTTTGGTCATTGACCAATGCCAGTTAGACTGAGGGATGGTCCCAAGCAAGGGTCAAGTTTGCCCTTGTATCTACAGCAGGCTGGACTTTGGTTGAAAGTCAGAAGTCAGGGCCAGAGACACACCTATTAAGAACCACTTCTCATGAAGCTTTTATTCTCTGAGATGGTTTAACTTCTCCTTATCAGCCTTGTCTCTGGGATTACCCTTGACATTGAAGATCTATCTCAAAATGAGTGCTAAGCCCCTGGGTGTGTAGCTGTGTTCTTGATTATTCAAGGCCTTTTTGTTTCTATCTGAAGTCTTTTTCCAAATGAAGTGGAGCTTAGGGGTAACATATGAGTGGGAACAAGAAGGGAACACATTTCTCCTGTTCTATAAAATCTGCAGAGTAAGGAAACAAGGTAGAGCAGGAAACTAGTCCAAGGCAAAGTCCATTAAGAGCCTAGCAGATAGAACTGAAGTACTGATCTGAAGGATGGAAGCTTTGAAGAAGGTGGCAGCAAGGTTATAACTACAGATAACCAATTTATATCAAAACAGGACAAGAGTACCTGGAACATCCAACGGCAGGTGGAATCTGGAGAAGTTCCTATGGTACTAACTTAAGGATACTTTCAAGAGGGTGCTAGAGGTTGGCCTCTGATTGGGCAGCAATATATTATAGGTTTCTAGTAAATTCAGGCAATGTTAGGTAGTACTGATATTTATATCTCTTATCTTTAGTATATAAATTTTTCTTTGGTGGTATTTTTGGTATTTTATTATTAAAATACCCTTTGCTTAAAATATAGTTTAAATATGTAATTTGAATATTTATGTCATTCTTTAAAAATAATTTTGTTCATTTTATATCCTTTTAATTCTAACATCCTTCTCCTACTTTCATTAAAAATTAATAACATTTCTTCTAAGAAATAAATCCTGACTCTGTATGGACAGGTTGATTTACATATCAAAAGCAATGCTAGTCTTATAATATCTATTTAATATTTCAGATTAAGCAAACATAAAAGAAGACATTTTGATATTTTAGTTCAAAAGATCACACGTTCCTAGAAGAGAGCAGTCCCTCTTTCATATGCTGGATAGTGCTTTGAATCTGTGAATATTCAGCTGACACTAAATCAATCTGTAAATGCTTGATAGAGGCCAGGTTTGCAACTCAAATCTGTTTGTGCTCACAAAATAACTACAGCTAACTCTATCATAATAAATAGTGAGTTGTTACCTTGTATTCTAGTTCAGTGAATTTGAGAAGAACATGTGTATTCAAGTGAGGAAGAGAAAAAATGTTTTATATTATACAAAGACTTTTTATGAGAATTTCCTTGGACTTGATAATATCTTGGTCAGTAATGCCCCTTGGCAGTAGAGTATTGGTCTTAATATTGTACCTGTTTTGCATTTGAAAAAGTTGGAAAACAAAGATAAAAATGATTTGTCCTTGTTTTGTTTATTAGCAATGTTGTTTGGCAGCACTTATAAGCAGGAAAACTTTATTCTTTTTTACCTTGTCATAAAAGCTGCTTAAAAAGAACAAGCAAAACTCTAATCATTGTCTTGTACACCTGAAACTCATATATTATTGTATGTCAACTATAATTGAAAACAAAAAAAAAAGAAAAAAAAAGATAGCAAATAAGGATAGTAAGAAATTAAAGGTGAAAGTGTGCTAGTCTTAATTTAGTTCTCCACTTATAGATTTGGTGATAATGAGATAATTGCATTTAGGAGTGATTACCTCTGCCCCAAGTAAATTTAAACTCAGACTATGGGATGGCTGCCTTCAAGGCTGCCATATCATATGAGCTGTTTAACAAGGGTAAATGAAATTAAGCACTGAATTAGTTTGATTAGTGTTTATTGCACTGTTTACCAATGTTGTGCTAGAGATGTTTACAACTTGCCATTCAAAGGCTTTAATAGTGAAATGAGATGGAAGTGCTGAATGGAGCTGAGATCTTACTTGGACAGATACACACTGGTGCCAATCCCAGAGGATCCTTCTGTGGAAGACGACCTCTGACAAATGTATGACCTTGATGACTACAGTGACCTTGATGGCCCCTAGCAGGAGGATGGGATGCTGTGGAATTTCAAGAATAATGTTGAACACTATGGGATTCTTGTAAGTGAGTTGTATGGGAGAAGGTTGACATTGTAATGTATATTTACTATCTAAGAACGTGTAGTAAAAAGAAAAATTTCTTTTCCTACTTTGATATGAGATTAACCTGCCAAAAGCTATTGCCTTAATCTTCGGCCTCCATATTTTGTTCAGTGCGGTTTTGAAATGTGGTGAGAGGTTGCTATGGTAGAAGTAAAATACTGGAAAAATTCTCATTTATCCAAAGATTCTGGGAAAATAACTGAAGTGGAAGAGGTCTGATCGTTGTGTCCAGTATGTTGGGTTGGTAGAACAAGTTAATGATTCTTCACAGGAAGACATCAGAGAAATGGAGACAAGTGGATGCTAGAGCAGGAAGAGACATTTGAAGTGTGGATTTCTGTTGTTTAGAGGCCAGCGGCTTGTGGAGGATGACCTCTTCTGTCGAATGTAAAAGACTTCAGGTCAAAGGCAGGCAGGGATGTTTGGGGAAGGTAAGGAAGAGATTCTTTATTAGCAAGGAATACATCTTCTTGGGACTGGGAGTATCAATGCACTCTTCCTGTCATACCTGGTGGGCATAGAATGAGGAAAATGATACCCTGGGGCACAGGAAGAAAATGCTACAACTTTAATTATTTTATGTAACTTATGTAACTTATTGGGACAGATTTATACACATTTAATGCAAGAATATATATGCAGATGTACAAGAGGGTACATGTCCAATTTATTTATTTATTTATTTTTTGCTAATGTAAATAATCTACAAAGTTTGAGGTCTAGGCCCTTTCCCTTCAGTAACTCAGCTTCACCTCTCCAAGGGCACTCCATAAACCAGAGACCCAAAGAACTGGTTTTGTTTTCATTTTATAGGGCTTATGCATCTTGTAAACTATTGTTTTAATTATGAACTAATCTTATCCCAGTCTTATTTCCAGACATTTCTGTTTCAGAGACCCTATTTCTTCATTTCTTTTTTTAAATCCCATTGCTCTGTATGCATTTCTGTAGACCACCCTGCGATTTTTATAGAACAAGGTGGGGAATATATAAATAAAATCAAAAGTACTTAAGGAATACATTATTCATCAAGCTATTAGGACTTCACAGTTGATACATGGATATTTTTTATTGTGA
>NW_011888824.1:10908258-10910268 GCF_000151845.1 Pteropus vampyrus | reverse complement strand
GCAATTGCTGAGACAGGGAGAAATTAACATGGAGACTCATGTACTGGTTCTAAAAGCTTCTACCAGAAGAGAAACTCATCATTTCCACTTATAGCCACACCACTTTTGAGCAAGCAGAGGATTCCAAAGTACTCAGAGTAAAGGACCCATCATTTGTAAACAGCCCTAATGGCAATCACAGAGGCCACTTACTGAAAGATGTAATGCCAATCTAATGATATCACGTTTCGAGAAATGGGAAAAAAAGCACTATATTGTGTACTCATAAGGTTTATAAAATATACTTTAGGGCTGCATATTAAAAATAAACATTGTTATACCCCTGAATACCTTACATTCTGAAAGGGGTGGCAAGGATATAATTGTATGAGACTATATATTGATATCTGGTTAGAGGGAAATATCTTAAGTTATAAGGATAAAAGCCATATAACAAGGAAAAATATGTACTTTAGCACTAGACTTAAGTTAACACGTGGTTTCTCCTCCTTAGTAGCCATATGATGATTTAATCTCTTTGTGTCTGTTATTAGGGAACACAATCTGTACCATTAGATTATTGTGAAGATTAATAAATTAATAAAGTGGCAGATATAAAGTGCTTGATACATAGTAGGCATTTGATCAATGGTAATTATTATTACTGTATTTTAATCTACAGTTTTGTGCTTCAACACAGTTCACGTGTAGATAGGCATTTACTAAATGAGCTTTATCACACATGATAGATTTTCATTTATGGTAAATATAAATCCAAGTCTATATCTGATGTCATCATTTTTTAAAAAAGATAAATTCAATGGTATTGTATTTTTAAAAAGTTTTAAAATGGTACCTTTACCACTACAGGAAGGATACCTACATTCTTCTTATGCGTGTTATTTTACACTGGTGTTATCATTTAGATTTGCCCTTAAATGTTCAGAAGCTTCAAGCATTTGACTCAATGAGATTTGGTCACTTTCATAAGCAAAAGAGGCTTAAAAGTATAAAACAGATAATATGAAATAGATGAAGGAATGAATCACAAAAATACTAAAATTTGTGGAATAGAACAGAATTCTGCATTGTTTTATCAGCTCTGTTGAGGCTATTCAGTAAAACAGAGACACTAGAGAACATGCATTAGCTCATTTAATCCTCACGACAAGACAGATTCTGCCCTTTTCCATCTTTCACAGATGTGGACACTAAGTAACTTGTCCACAATTGCACAGAGAATGAAAGTTTGACCCAGGGTTGACAACCACGCACTGTTTCTAAAGCCTAAGCTCAGGCATCATAGCTCTGCCACTCATTCATTCATTCATTCATTCATTCATTCATTCATACATCTTCTCTATCTCTCTAGTAAAATCGTTTACATCTCACAATTCCAAATATACTATGAATTCTCTATAAACTTATTGACAAATTTAGGCCAAGTAACTGTGGCAGAATGGACAGTCAGTAGCAGTTTCAACTATCTTCCTATACTAAGGAGAACATAAAAGGCATCAGAAGGAACCACCTACTCCCCAAATAGGTTGGAGGTCACCATCATGGACTTGAAATTGCTTTTTATATGCATCAGTTAAAATGGCCTCTGCATAGCAATTAGATTTAATGAAGGGAAGCTGCTGATAACTAAGGCTGCCAGACCTTCTGTTATTTTTAGAGGAAATAGATTGTAAAACCTGTTTGGCCCCAATTCCTATCCCTCTAAAATTGCTTTCTCTTCATGGATTTTGTTTCTTTTTCTGAATTAAAAATTGAAAATGAACTCCTAAAGATAGTTTACTTGATAGTTTCAAACAAATGCTATCATTAGAAAATTGGACACATGATTTTTTATAGAAATAACAACAAGGGTCAAATATTTGGTGATGGAAGGAAATCTAACTATGAGAGTGAACACACAATGCAATATATATACAACATTGTTGACTTGTGCAAAAAATTGGACACATGATGATGTTCATGAGATATATTATACATAGATATAGACATAAAGATATAGACATAGAAACT
>NW_011888824.1:10906274-10908208 GCF_000151845.1 Pteropus vampyrus | reverse complement strand
TATTTTGCCAATCATATTTTTATTTCTAATGAATTTTTATTTTGCTGTTTTTCTACTGGCCTCTGATACTGCAATAGGTTTTAATTGAAAGAGTAGTTCTTAAAATAAAATGCAGTTATTTTTATAATTAGATCAACTTTAATTTAATTTCAGTACATTGAAAATATAATGAAAATCTCAACTTTAGAACATAGAATCTGGAGGACTTTGCTGTCAGTACCAAAAGCTATTCATAACCTTTTCAAGATATAACAAAATATTTTATTTTTTACTGAAATTGTTTGTGGGGCTTTAAAAATATTCTTCTGATAATGAAAAATGTCATGAAGTTAACCTCAGTCAGATGACTTTTTGCAATTTATCATCATAAGATAATTTAATTAGTTATTCAGGATGTGAGAAGAAATACACCACAATATTTAATTACCGAGCCCAGTAAAAATGCATTCCACATATTCAAGTTACCTCTCATATTCACTGCAACAGAAGAGAATGCTTCTTAGCTGGTACTTTTGTCAACCTTAGAATCACTTAAAACAAAAAATAAATATCAAATCATGTTGTTTAGTTCACTGAGTCCATTTAGGAGAATGATTTTTGTATTTTGTCACCTGTAACTTCCCACTTATGCAGTACATGCCTGGGTAGCACAAATAGGGAAATGGTGAAAGAATACAATTTGAGAAAGATGAAGTCTAATTCTGTGGGCTATCACCCTGTATATTATTATAACAATGCTATAGCAAAGACTTTTTTTCTTTTTTCTCATCAAGGAGTTGACCTTTATAATGTTATATTGGAATCCTAGGGTAAATACTATATTAGATTCTAAGATACTATATCAGTTAGTATCAACTAGGTTATGTCGTGGTAACAACCAATTCCAAAATCTCAGTGGCTCATAATAACCATGTTTATATCTTGCTTACTCTAAATTTCTGTTGCAAGTCGGCATCATAGTTACTCAGAAATCTAGATGTGAAGATGTCCTCTCTAACTATGGTTTTGCAATTGCTGAGACAGGGAGAAATTAACATGGAGACTCATGTACTGGTTCTAAAAGCTTCTACCAGAAGAGAAACTCATCATTTCCACTTATAGCCACACCACTTTTGAGCAAGCAGAGGATTCCAAAGTACTCAGAGTAAAGGACCCATCATTTGTAAACAGCCCTAATGGCAATCACAGAGGCCACTTACTGAAAGATGTAATGCCAATCTAATGATATCACGTTTCGAGAAATGGGAAAAAAAGCACTATATTGTGTACTCATAAGGTTTATAAAATATACTTTAGGGCTGCATATTAAAAATAAACATTGTTATACCCCTGAATACCTTACATTCTGAAAGGGGTGGCAAGGATATAATTGTATGAGACTATATATTGATATCTGGTTAGAGGGAAATATCTTAAGTTATAAGGATAAAAGCCATATAACAAGGAAAAATATGTACTTTAGCACTAGACTTAAGTTAACACGTGGTTTCTCCTCCTTAGTAGCCATATGATGATTTAATCTCTTTGTGTCTGTTATTAGGGAACACAATCTGTACCATTAGATTATTGTGAAGATTAATAAATTAATAAAGTGGCAGATATAAAGTGCTTGATACATAGTAGGCATTTGATCAATGGTAATTATTATTACTGTATTTTAATCTACAGTTTTGTGCTTCAACACAGTTCACGTGTAGATAGGCATTTACTAAATGAGCTTTATCACACATGATAGATTTTCATTTATGGTAAATATAAATCCAAGTCTATATCTGATGTCATCATTTTTTAAAAAAGATAAATTCAATGGTATTGTATTTTTAAAAAGTTTTAAAATGGTACCTTTACCACTACAGGAAGGATACCTACATTCTTCTTATGCGTGTTATTTTACACTGGTGTTATCATTTAGATTTGCCCTTAAATGTTCAGAA
>NW_011888824.1:10881076-10904684 GCF_000151845.1 Pteropus vampyrus | reverse complement strand
TTGATTGCTCATGATGTTCAAATAATTGAATACCAAGTGAAAGAGAAAAACCACTAACTCCTCAAGTTTCACTAAATAAATATTATTTGGGACTTTCTTTAATTTTTTAAAAAAGAGTTAGTAGAAGGTGTAATAATTTTTAGGTGGGGAAAGGTATTTGTTTTTTAAGGCATTTTCTTTATTTTCTAAGGTGTGGATTTTGGGGGTATGACATGTCATATAATTCTTACGTCTCTTCTGTTTATATTACAGAAAAAAACCAGCTAAATTTTAATGTCATGCCATCATGTGGTCACCGGAAGGTTGGAGAACTATAGTTTATTATCAGGGGAGTAAGAAATAGAATCTAGTTTGGGTGAAACTTTGAATAAATTATCTTGTTTATCTTATATTTACCATAAATTTAATATTTAATTTGTCACTGAATGTCCAAAGAAATATTCTAATTTTTTCACCATAACTTCTGAATAGACTAAGATTAATTCCTCCATTATAAAAAAGTTTGAAAACAAAAGAGAAAAAATCTTAATTAGCAAAAAGATTTTATTTTTTTTCTTTTTATATATGTCACTGTCTTTACTCCATTCCAATGCCTCTCAAGTCTTCTCTCTGTGAGTATTCTAAGGTTAAGGACCCGGAACCCAACAAATAGGCAAAATATCTCCAAAGAAAATTATGTAATATGTATGCATTTCTTTCTGTGTATTTTTATTGACATACTTTTCAGTTATTCACTACATAAAAGGCTGATTGTTTCTGAAATTCAGAAATGGGTCAAAAGCCATCCCCCACCATACCCTCACCCTCCACCTCTCATATCAAAGCTTTGTATACTGCTGGGTGCAGCATTCTCACACCATGAAGTCATTCTTCCTTCTCAACAATCACTGAGGATTGACTATTGTGAGTAACTGATGTGCATAACCATAATCTTTTAATATTTCATCTAGGAGAAGGAACTGTGGTGTAGTGCTTCCAGTATGACTGATTTCACTCTGAAGAATCGGCCTGATGATGTTTTTAACAAATGCCTAAAAAGAAACTTGAGATGATTTTGGAATAATTTTTTTTTTTTTGGAAAACTTAGTGTCAGCTTTCCTTTTTTATCTTTGTCTTTTCTTTTTTTAATTGCACCAAAGGTGTAATAATACACAGGAGTCACGTAATTAAATAATGTAAATAAAATATCTGCCTAGACTGGAGAAAACAAACTCATTAGCTTCTTTGCAGGTTTTGATCATTTTAATTTAAGGGCCTTTGCGGAATTGGGGATTACTTTTCTAGATCTTAGATCCTAAGTTCAGAACCACAGCACCACTGCAATAGCCATCACACTTTGCAATACTCCTTAGAATTGCCTAGGAGTATGTGGGTAGCTGGCCACCAAAGAGCACTAGGCTATTTGTGCAGGTTAGAGGATGACAAAGTCAAACGTGAGTGATTCAAGCTGGACTTTGGCAGACCCAGTGAGTACATAGTGAATGCTTCTGTTAGGAAATCTTAGATCTCCTTGGATTCTGCCAGATACCTACGGTGCCTAAACATTTCAGACCTAATTTTCTATGAATAATAAATAAAAAAGCCAAAATTCTCGACTTGTAGTCTGACCTTTATAACAGCCCTGAGGAATTTATCACTTTCTAACTATATCGCATGCATTTGGTTATCCGTTGTCATGCTTTTTCTCTTTTGGCTAAGGGCTGCTGTCTTATATATATTTTCATCCCCCTCAGTGTATTGTACGTATTGGCTACCTGATATAGCTGTGCTGAATTGAATTACTCAAAACACAGGAAACCAATGAAAGATTACACCTCCAATTGATGTATTAAGGAACAATCATACAGCTAATCTAGATAATTTGGGATGGAGATAGTGAGGGATGTTACCAAGTTCCCTTAATTAACTGGATTTACTGTGAGAAGGAATCCTAAATTATTGTGTAGTACTCCAGTTGAGGTTGATAATGAGATACAAAGAGATAGGAGTAAAATCGTATGCCTCCAGCTTCTTCAGGTTAATGTTATATTCACTAAATGTGATCACATAGAACTTCCTAGGCAGACGGAGCGGGAAAAAAAAAATCCTGCTTTTGTATATTTTAGTGCAGGATAGTCAACTACACATTAACTCATATTTCAATAATCGTAATCTGCCTTTTGCAAAAGCTAAGAGATACTCAGAGATAGAGCTGGATTAATAATTAATATGATTTTATAGACTTTTTTCCTTCACTAATAATTTGGTAGTTGATAGATTTAGACTGCATTGTGTTGCATCAGTCAAGCCATGCTCACAACAAAAAAAGACATTCTGAATATGAAATAGAAAACTGTAAAAAATAAATGTATTGCGATTGAGCAAAGACAAGATTGAACTGGTTCCTTATTAGAAGATTTACATAAAACTGATTGAAAATTTTTCAGTTCATTAAATTTAGTGGAACTTTATTGTTATATTTTAGATTAATTTCATAAATATTAGGTAATGATCTATCACCATAGAATTCTTAGATTTGTAAAATTATGCTGGTCATTTGAACTATTAAGTTTTGCATAATTTCTAAAGTAGATAAATCATCACTAGTATAAAGAATTTTTTCTCTTCCATGTAATTTTATATCTCAGTTCAAAGATTTTGTTTACAATCTAAAATAAGACTTTTCAACCTGCATGTGTTTACTTTTTGTTGTATATTATAGAGTACTGATTATAAAAATATAATCTTTAGGTCATCTAAATTAGATTGAGCTGGGATGTTTGTTAAAAATGAAGACCTACTGAATAAGAAATCTGGGAGGTGGAGTTCCAGAAGGTTCACTTTTAACAAACACCCCTTTAGAGTCTCATACAGAGTCACAGATTTTGAAAATATTTTTTATAACATTGAGATTTGGCATATTTTTAATATTTAAATAATTTACTAAGCAATTAAGTGGAAATATAGATTTATATCATCCTCAAAAAGCATATCTCCATTATTTGATGTCAATAGAACATCTAAGGGAGACAGAATTTCTTCTTTTATCATATCTTGAAAAGCAAGTGTCAGGGAAGCAGTTGGCTTCTAGAACCTGAAGGCAAGCTCCAGTCTATATCCAGCAAGAAGCCAGGGTCCTCAGATATATATTATAAGGAAATAAGTGCTGCTGACAACCTAGATGAGCTTGGAAATAGATTTTTCCCTAGCTGAGGCTTCAGTGAGAACTCAGCTTAGCCAATACTTACTCATTTACTTATATACTTATCTTATTTGTTGATTTGTATTAAAGTATAGTTGATAGACAATATTATATTAGTTTCAAGTATACAACATAGTGATTCAACATTTATAATACTTATAATGTGATCACCACAGTATGTCTAGTAAACACCTGTCACCATACAAAGTTATTATGATAATATTACTGATTTCCTTATGCTGTATATTACATCCCATGTCTTTTTTTTTTGTTACTGGAGGTTTATACCTTTTACTCCTCGTCACCCTTTTTACCCATCCGCCTACCTATCGCTTCTCTGGCAGCCATCAGTTTGTTCTCTGTATCTATATGTCTGTTTATGTTTTGTTTTGTTTTGTGTTTTTAGATTCCACATACAAGTGAAATTATATAGTATTCGTCTTTCTCTAACTTTTTCACTTAGCATAATACCCTCTACGTCTAACCATGTTCTTGCAAATGGCAAGATTTCTTTTTTTTTATGGCTGGATAATAGTTGAATATGTACTCTCAGGTTGCTTCCATATCTGGAAATTGTAAATAATGCTGCAATGAATATAGGAATGTATACATCTTTTCAAATTAGAGTTTTTGTTTTCTTTGGTTAAATACCCAGAAGTGGAATTGCTGGGTTAAATGGCAGGGTTTTGTTTTGTTTTGTTTTGTTTTAATATTTTGAGGAACCTTTATGCTATTTTCTATAGTGGCTGCATCAATTTATAATCCCACCAACAGTGTACGAGAGTTTCCTTTTTTAATTGGATTGTTTGTTATTTTTAATGTTGGGCTGTATTAGTTCTTTATACTAAAGAACTAAATATATATAAATATATATAAATTTGTATATATTTATTAATATATAAACATATAAAGATATATATGTAAAGATATATCATTTGCAAATATCCTCTTTCATTCAGTAGATTGTATTTTTGTTTTACTGATGGTTTCCTTCATTATGCAAAAGCTTTTTAGTTTGATGTAGTCCCATTTGTTTATTTTTGCTTTTTTTGCCTTTGCCTGAGGAGACATATCCAGATAGATATTGCTAATATTTGCTAAATTTGCTTTAAAATTTTTATATATGGTATAAGAAAGTAGTGCAGCTTTATTATTACTTTGTATGTATCTGTCTAGTTTCAACACCATTATTGAAGACACTATCTTTTTTCAATTGTATTTTCCTACCTTCTTTGTCATAGATTAATTGATCTATGCAAATGGCAAATATAGGCATGGGTTAATTTCTGGGCTTTCTATTCCATTCCATTGATCTGTGCATCTGTTTTTTGTGCTAGTAACATATTGTTTTGATTAATATAGCTTTGTAGTATAGTGTGAAATCAAGGAGTGTGATACTCCAACTTTGTTCTACTTTCTCAAGATTGCTTTGGCTATTCAGGGTCTTCTGTAGTTCCATATAAATTTTGAGATTATTTGTTTTAGTTCTATGAAAAATGTCATTGGTATTTTGGTAGGGAGAATTGAATCTATAGATTGCTTTGGGTAGTGTGGACATTTTAACAATATTAATTCTTTCAATCTATGAGCATGGCAATTCTTTTATTTATTTGTATTGTTTTTAATTTCTTTCATTAATGTCTTATAGTTTTCAGAGTTCAGAGTTCAGGTTTTTTGTCTCCTTAGTTAAATTTATTCCTAGGTTTGTTTTTTTTTTGATGCAATCGTAAATTTCTTAATTTTTCTTTCTGATAATTCATTATTAGTATATACAAATGCCACTGGTTGGTAAGGAAAGGCTGATTTCTTCAACCTAACTAGATCTTCTTCCAATCACTCAGGAAAAATTTGCAAAAGCAAAACAAACAAGCAAACAAACAAATAACAGCAAAGGAGATACCTACTTTACTTGAACTGGCATTATCCTACTTGAAGATTAATGTTACTTCAACTACTTTTACAGAGCTACTGTTGGTAGCTTTAGGTTTGAGCAGCCAAATTTCAGAAGATGTTTTTACATTTCAGAAAATCAATCGTTTCATTTAAGGATCAAAGACACAAAATGGCAGTAGGTGCTTGAAGTAGTTTAAGTCGATTTTGCATTAGATTTAAGACCTAAAGAATACAAAACTGATCTTTATTTTTCTAAGATTACTTTAGAATTATAGAATAATTCTAAACATTTCTAGTAAATATAAAACTTTAGATTATTTTAAAAAATTATCTGCATATTTTTAAAATAATCTAATAATAGTGATAGTGTTTCACCACTAACATACAAAAATTTTTATTCTTCCTTTTAAAGAAAAAAATCACTGAAATATGACTATTAGAATGTCTTTCAATACAAAACGAAGCCTCATTTTGAATGTGTTCTCTTTAAAATTCTTACATTTTGGAAACCTGGGAATATAAGGTTGCTTTTTATTCATCTAAAACACAAAATTAAGCACAATGCATTAATAAATCCAGATCAGTTAGTATATCTGTTAGGAGGCTTTCATCTCTAAGTACAGCAGTTCCCCCTTATCCATTGGGTATATGTTCCAAGACCACAGTGGATGCCTGAATCCACAGATAGTACCAGACCCTATATATACTATGTTTTTTTTCTATACGTACATGCCACATACTGATGATAAAGTTTAATTTATAAATAAGGCACAGTAAGAGATTAACAACAATAACTAATAATAAACTAGAATAATTGTAACAATATACTGTAATAAAAGGTATATGAATGTTGTCTTTCTCTCTCTCTGATCACCAGTCTGATGACTGAGATGGCTACTTTGTGACTAATGGGTGGGAAGTGTGCACAGCATGGATACTCTAGACAAAAGGGATGGTTCTCATCCTGGATAGGATGGCACAAGATTTCATCGTGCTACTCAGAAAGCACGCAATGCAAAGCTTATGCATTGTTTATTTCTGGAATTTTCCATTTAATATTTTTGGAGAATGGTTCACTGCAGGTAACTGAAACTGTAGAAAGTAAAACCACAGATAAGGAGGGACTATTGTCTAGCCAATCAAGGTGCGTAAGCTATAGGAATGTTTATTATGTCACAAAAGGTTTGAAGAAGTCAGTTTCAGGGTTGCTCAATTCAGTAGGACAATGACAGCAGAGCCCTCACTTTGGCTCCCCACTCAGTTGCAAACATCATGACAAAGAAAGCCAAAATAGAAGGAGAAATTCACTGTGTTAAGAGCCTACGTTTAAACCCTTTGCCAACTTAGCAAAGAGTCTGATCTTTGTATCTAGGAGATTCTGCTAGCAATACATTTGTTGCTTCTCAGAAGAAGGAAAATGAAGGCGATGGGATTTATTCAGGAAACTGATAAGTATTCAAGAAACCATTTTGACTCCTCGTGTTGAATTGAGATAGTTAAGAGGATAAAAAAATAATATAAAATGGTTTCCCTTTAACAAGGCTGTAAGTCATGATTTCAAGTACATTAGCATGAAGCACATATTTTTACTTGTAGTCATTTATCATATATACTTGAGGCCATTTAATATTTGTGGATACTAATTAACCACTGCACCTGCAATATATACAACTCTTATTCTACTCATTTTGTTTTTGACAATTTTCCCATCATGTCAAGTTAACATTAAATTAATTGCAGGACAGTTCAAATCTAGTCCTTACATCATCTTCAGAGTCTATCTTGAGGATGACCAAGGACATCGAAGGAAGTGTTTTTTCTCTTTTCATCTGAAGACCAGTATTTCCTTGAAAATGAGAGAGAGAGAGGGGAGCAAAGAGGCAGAGATGGAGGAATCAAATGTCTTATTTAATTTCTTTTTGAGAGAGGAATTGGATGTCTTATTTAATTATTTTATTTTTTTATTTATTTTATTTTATTTATTTTATTATTTTATTTTATTATTTTATTATTTTTATTTTATTTTTGCCAGCCTCCTTCTCCTTGGAATTTATCTAGGATCAGGCCCAAAGAGATAAGATGTTTTCTATTAAAATTCCTTTTCTACTAAAATCTCCTAGGCTAGCAAGTTATTTTCTTGAAGCTCCAGCTTGCCACTCAACTTTGACAGTTTTATGAGACACATATAAAAATAAAGCAGAAGATTGTCGTAGCAATGATTTACAAATCTCATTGTTGGCTTCTCTAGCTAATATCTAGCTATTAAACTATTTTTGCAACTGGAATAATTATACTTATTTACTAGTTCTGAACAACAGAAAGTACAGTTTATCCAATGTAAAGCACTGAAAAATGAACTCTGTCCCTTCTAACTCTGAAAGAACAGATTCCCAGTACTTGACTACTTACTCAAAATGAGATCATTTGTGCAAGAATGTTTAATTAAAGATAAATTAATTGATGCATTATATATATTATGCAATGAAAGCTAAGGAAACTTAAGATCAGGTTAAAAAGCAAACTGCTTCTCTCATTAGATAGAGGTAAGGACTTTAATTTCAGAGAAACAGCAACCTGCACTAAATCTTACCAAGAAAGTTTTATTCTCAACTGTTATTTATGTTTCTTCTATGGCACAGTAAGTGTGAGAACATAAATCTTGCGTCAAGAAGCTGAAGCCTACTTTAAACAATGACAGTTCTATACTCTTAGATAGGAGTTAAACACAGCAACTATACAAGTCCCATAAGAAGTATGCATATACACATAAATACCTAAACACAATCATATACATATTTTAATAAAATAGGAGAGTTTTATGAACTATATAGATGTCTAACCAATGTACTGTATACTTGAAACTCATAAAGTTTAAAAAATTTGAATAGTATCAAATTTTGATACTCCACTTCCCAAGTAATTTATTTTAAACCGTTGTGTTTCTTCTGGTAGTTACCTCAGTTTCTCTAAATAATATGCCTTTACTGCTTTTACTTTTTAAAACCTTTTTATACATCGCACACCAACTTTTTGTTATAATGGTTGAAGACTTAAACTTAGATTTTTTACACTAACTCGGGTTCCATTCCCCAACTCCCATTATAGTGACATTGCTCTCTTTTTGGAATTGATCATTACTGCTTACGCTGTGTAAATATTGTTCACATCGCAGTGCGCTATGGTGTTTCCTCTCCAGCCTTTTGCTTTTCTGGAGTTTCTAATTACTCTTATTTCTTGACCTGTTTTCCCATTACTGTATCCATACTTTTTTCCCAAAGGCTTCATTGGATTAGGTATTTTATCCAGAGTCTTTTTTTCTTTTTCTGGATCCTGCTGTCTTTCAGCCTAGGGTTATCCCACTCTAATCATCCCTGTCTGTGCAGCAGCTTTTCTCTGCCATCTCCTGGAATCCCGAGTTGCATCCGGGAATCCTAGCTCTTGTATCTTTTTCTCTTTCCCTTCTATGGTTTACTCTCCCCCTGCCCCACCCGCGCTCTGAGGCCCCTCTTTAAAAAGGAGGTGAATTTCCAGGAGTCCCTCTGTGGCTGAAAAATCTTTTTTATTTCACCCTGAAATTGATTAATTTGGCTCCATATAATGTTATCATTTTAAAAATAATAATTAAGGAATTTCCTTTGTCTTTTAAACATCTGTAGCTGTTAAGGAAATCTGATGCCAGCTGATTCTCATTTCATCATAGTAACTTCCATCGCCCCCACCGCCACCCCCCCGCCACACACACACCAAGTAACTTGTATCTTTTCTTTTGACCAGGGATTCTGGAATTTCACAGCGATGCTCCTTTCTGTGAGCCCTCTCTTCATTTATAGGCCCTTTCAACTTGGAGGCTCATATCAATTTAGCTCCGGAATATTTTTTTGTATTGTTTCTTTGCTAATTTTGTATTGTTTCTTTGCTAATTTCTTCCTTTCCTCTTCATTTTCTCTGATACCTATTTCTGAAATTATTCAGATGATGGGCCTGATTCTTTACGCTTTCTATATTATCTCTTGTGTTTTGCATATCTTTATCTTTTTATTTTGAGGGAGTTCCTTGATTGTTTCCTAACACAGATGTTTGTGTTTAATTTTCAAGATCTCTTTCTTTGTCTTTTTTTCTTTTTACCAAGAATATTTTCTCAAATCTCTCTGAATATACAAATAAAAGGATTTCTTTTATTAATAACTTTTTTCTTCTCTTTCTTATTTTCTTTCCTCCAGGATAATTTTCCTTTACTTTTTTTCTAATATTGGAAACCTCCTTTAGTTGTTCATATATGTTTAGGAGAAGGCACTAGGAAGCTAATTGCAAGCCCTGTTTATGTAAACTGATCATATTGATTAGAGGGTTTTTATTTGCGGTGTTTCAGCTCAGAATTGACTATTTCATTGAAAATACAGAATCCTAGGTAATGGTTTATTTTTCTCCTCTGTGACTGTTCAGTTTTTCTTCAGAAGAAATATCGCCTGGGGTGGGCAAATGTATAGCTATCAGACATCCTTTATATGGACAAGGAGGGAATATGGGGTTCCTCATCTTCTGAATGTAAAAAGCCTTTTCTGATCTGTTATAATAGTAACTACTCCACCATACAGTTTCTCTCTTCCAGAAATTCATATCCCTTGTCCACAGATGGCCCTTCTCCTGTTTGCCCAATTATGACTATATATTTTAAATTCCTTTATTGTCATTTAAGTGATATCTCTCTAGAGAGAGAAAAGATAGATGCATTTTTTCATCTTTATAATTGATGCAAAGTTTTGGACTCTGATTGTAATATGGTTCTCAGGAGGATTTTTGCACACTAACGTTTGTGAACCACTAACCCGAAGTATGGACAACACACATTGATAGTGGCTCAGGGAGGAGGGACACACAAAATAGAAGCACTTAATTTCACATCTGAGTTTTATTTTCTGTGGAAAAGACCTAAATGTACCCTAGAGTTTAAGACTTCTGTCTTTGGAGTCAGGCTAGATTTGAGTCCTGGTGTTGCTGGTACTAATTGAATGGCTTTTGGAAGTTTTTTGAAACTCACCAAAGTTCAGTTACTTATCTTTAAGTTGGACATATTATAATAACTACCTCATACGATGGTAATGATTATTAAATAAAATAATGCTTGCAAAGAACTTGATATTTGCACATAGGAAGCACTTAATAATTATTCATTGTTATCGGTAATTATTAAAGTAGCCATTCCTCTTACCTTGGAGGTACAAGGAACAAAGAACAAATGCTATCCACAAATTTAGATATAAAATGAGTAAATCAGTTATAAAATCCAACATATTTAGTCATATAACCTGAAATCAAGATGAAGTTTATATGTGAAAATTTGTCACATAATTGAACAGATATGTATATTATTATTTCAATGTCAATATTTGAAAAGAATTGCCTGCAATTATTATTTAAATAATGAGTAATATATATTTTTACTTGTAGTCTCATGTTGCATTTTAAGAACACCGTTTACTACCTAATGATTTATATAACATAAGATGAATTGGCCTTTTGTTTGTTAAATTGGTCCACACATTTTATATCGATTTAGACTATAAGTGACACAAAAGTTAAAATTTAAGGAAAGAAATATGGCCCATTTTTTTTTATTGTTCTGATGTCTTTCAGCAAATCCAGGAAAAAGCTGCTTGTCAAAACTGAAAAATGTTTCCTGCTGATTATATAAATTCAGTTACTTTAGTTTTTCCCCATAGACTAGGTTTTTTTTTATTATTATTTATTGTAGGATGTTTTTATAATTATGCCCTGCAGTGGGGAAGGAGCATTGTGCCATAAGTTGGGAAACTTGGGTTCTAGTCCTACCTCTATTGGAGCCCGCAAATATATATATATCTTTTCTGTTCTCTGAAATATGTACAGCCTTATGTAAGTTCAAGGCAGTAATGCATCTTTCAAATTCACTACAATTGTCTTAAGCTTGGATAGATACTATAGGTAGGCAGCAGGGTAATTTAGGTCATGCGATGTAATGTGTTGTATTCCCAGCATGGAGAGTTGACTGAATTTCTCTTGTTTAGCTTGTCAGATCATTCTGTAAAAATTTCTGCGCCTCCTCAAAAGTGCATCCTAACCTAGATTTACCTGATACTATTTGTCTTCATCGATGATAAGGATCATCCAGCATTCTCTTATTCTTAGCTCAGCATCTTCTTCAGGACTGAAATATAAATTTGAGGATCTGGTGATTCAGCATAGTACAGAGTAGTGATTTGATAATTATTTAGTTATTTTGAGACATATAGATTTAAGAAGTAGATATCCGGAGTGCTGCGGGCTTCAACTTTGCTACCTAAGTGTCAAAGCTTTACTTTCCAATGCATTGTTCATTCAGCCCTTTCTCTATGTGTGCCATCTGAATGGATGGTGGTGAAACCACGTTCTGTTTTAGAACACCGTTCTTTTCTGGTGAGAACTTTAGATCTTCAAAAGAGTTTGGTTAAATTAGTCAATTGAATTCTCGAAGCTGCAGTCAGTATCTTATTTATGTTGGTCAGAATATAATGTTCAAAAAATAAAGCCTTGGGACTTAGAACATTTTTCACTTCAAATTATGCTTTAGAGGATTTTTAGTTTAGTGGTTTTGCATTAATTATCACAGCATATTAATAGCAATGCAATAGGAGCTTAAATCTACATGATAAATGAAAACTAGTGCTATTTCCAAAAGAAAAGCTGTTATTAATTTTATATTGGCATCTTTTTAGCATCACTAAATAGTTCACCAGATTTTGTGGTCACACATTCAATTTTTTTTCTTCTAGAAGCATTTCATAACTGCAGACTAAAATGCACCAGGAGCCTACTGCAAAGATTAAGATGACAAATATTGTAATTAGATGCACAAATAGCAGTAAATCCCTGACTAATATAATATTTAAAACTGAATTTGTTTTTTGTTTACACATTAGTCGTTGAGTTGCACAAATGCAGTATTTTTGGTCTATTATCACTTTATTTTTGGAAACAACCTGCTTGCTGTATGGAGCTGATTGTGGTTTTCAATGTACATAGACTTTATATATCTATACATGCTTATGACTTTTTTATGTGCAAGGGAAAATAAAGTTTATATTATCAAATCTATTAATATTTTCCTTCATGGCAAACCTATTAACTCATGAGTCGAATCAGATGTTTTCCCTTGCCCTACACAGTATACTTTTAAAAATTTAAGCAAACAATTAAATTTGACTTTCTTAAAATTATGAAAGATCTGGTAACCCCAAGCCTCTGTTTGCATACGCAGCCGCCTCTGTATATGGAGCATATGCTCACCAGGTCTACGCTGTATCCACACCTCCCTATTATCTCTTTGATACTAAGGCGGAGGGTCACCTTCACTATCAAAAGCTTAATATGATTTTGTTGGGAGAAAAAAGAATTATTTTATGTAGTCTGATAATTGCTAATTTATGTTATGTATTTGGCCCCTATGCATATTTGAATTTATGGTTTCTGCTTTGTGGAATTGGCTTTTCGTGTTATGCTTAGAAAACTTTTTCTACCCCCAAATTATATAAGTTGCTTTCTGTTTTTCTTTATGGTATTATATGTTTAATATTTATATTGAAATATTTAATACATGAAAAACTTACCTTTAATCTAAGTCATGAGGTGGCAACTTTAGCTAATTTTTGCCAAAATTGTTTGCTAAATAGTTCATATTCTCACCATGAATTTAAAATGTCTTTATTTTGTACTGTTACTACATTACAATTATATATACTCTTCCCGTAGGTAGCATTGATTCTTTTACTCCATTGTAACTGGTTCAGTTATTATTATTATATAGAGGACCAGCTTTTCTTTTCTCTTTCTTGAACCCTTTGCCTATTTTTGTACAATTATTTTTTAAGTTTAATCTACAATGAGTGTTCAAGACTCCTTTTCCTTCTTTACCTATAGTACTGTTTCCAAATTCTATATTTTTAAAAATCAAACTTGAAATTTCATTGAGCTAACGCATTAATCTTTGGAAAACTGACATCTTCCAGTTTTGAGTGTTTGTAAATAAAGCATTGACATGTTCTTCATTGTAAGCAGACAACAGTACCAAAAAAGTAAGCACTCTAAAGCATTCAGCACATTGTGTGCAGGGACAGGAGAGAGCCCAGCCCAGGCAGGGACACTCAGAGAAGGCTCTGCAGAGAGATGGTGTGTAGGCTCAGGCTTATGGGTAGATGAGAACATACACAAGCAGTAGAATGTCCGTGTGGAACTCTCTATTGTCATGTCATAACTTTCCAATATTTCACCTTGCCAAGTAAAGAAATAGACATAACTGTTCGACTAGTCTATAAGAGAAGCAGGGAAATGCCCTTCGAGAACCTAAGTCAAAAGTTTATAACATCACTGTTGAAAATAAAGCAGATCAAATGTTTTTTTTTTTTTTTAGAAAAACACATTTTTGTCTAATTGACCTGTAAGACCTTCGGGAATTTTAGTTTACTCATAATAAACATGGAAAGTTGTAACCAGTATTGAACTGCAACAAAGCAATTTATAATCTCAATGCTGGACAGCATATTGAGGATTTAAGATAGTTTTAGTTTGAAGTTTTGTTAGCATATTGAAGGCAATGCAGAAAATACAGCTACCCTTGGAAGTTCCTATGACAGGCAGAATCAGCAGACTGAGAAATTAACAAAATATATTTTGTAGTAGAGAGAGAGAGTATTCCCTGAAAACTGTGAAACAGCAAAAAGTTAAAGTCTAAAGACCTTCACATGTGACCAAAAATATAGACCTTAAACCATTTTTCACCTAGTCTGGCTGTGTTTTAATTTTCTAGCTCACTAAGTTTTTCTCAGTAGAGGGTTAAGCTTGCCGTTGGTAGTCAATTTAAATTCTGCATCGTGAGATTTAAAAAAATGTAAGATGGCAAGTATCTTCCTTTAATTGATGTCATGCAAAAACTAAAGCAGTGGAAATTTTTTTTTTTTTAATGGCTTCTCATTTCACTGATGTCACCTCAAAGGCATGGCACAGTTGGTGGAGAATAGTTTAAATTATTTTTTAAATTTATGAATGAGAGAAATACTCAAAACTCATTCTTTTTATATTTCTATCCAAAGTTTATAGAAAGGATGTAAGGCAAAGAATATATTCTCACAGAGAGACAGCTTATGTTGAATATAATGAAACAATAAACAGATGGAAAACCTGTAGGCCACTAATAAAAAGAAGAATGGGTAGACTTTTGGGCCAGCAATTCAGAAACAGGAGAAAACACACTTTGTTTTTGTTGTTTAATATTGTGAACAAATCTTTAAAAGAATACATGCATAGGAAACTATGAGGGATAAAATAGCAGTATGTACCCTATTGCTATGTCAGACTGGAGACCAGAGGTCAATTTGGTCTCCTAGTCACACATCAGGTTCTGTAGGAGATTGGAGCTAGCATAAAATAACATAAATAAAATCAAAAAATTATACAACTGATCTTATCCTGCCTCCTTGAAACTTTATCTCATGGTGGTGGATTGCACACTAAATTTTTACAGTTAACAGATTCCCAGTTAAAATTTTATTTCTTTGGGGTAATTCATTCAGAGTTTAATCTCTATGTAAGATTCTTTCTTTCCTTTTCAGAGGGGCTCCTCTTCCACTTCTCCACCCCAATCTGGCATCAGGATGCAGGAGGAAGCCTGTGTGTCTTTTCAGCACTGGTGCAGCTTGGTGGGGACACAGATGATGCCTATCTAACCCTGGTGCTGTCTTTGAGTCTTTGTTGGCCTCCATGGAAGTGTCCTTTAGCCAGCCTGAACACTGGATGTCCTGAGCCACAGCTGTTTGGGGCTAGATTTTCCGCACGCTTTGTAGGTGGGCATCCACTGCTGAAGTCCGTTGCCTCTGCCATGGACTTTAAACACTGTGTGGCCTCCTGGTCCTAAGGGTACACTTAAAAAATTATTATGGTAAAATGTACGTAACATAAAATTTACATTTTAAGCATATAATTTAATGGCATTAGGTACAATGTTGTACAACCATCACTATTCATTTCCAGAAATTTTATTATCATCCCAAACATAAATTCTGTACCCACGAAACAGTAACTCCCCATTTTTTTCTCTCCACCAGCTCTGGGTAACCTCTATCCTATTTTCTGTCTCTATAAACTTGCTTGTTCTAGGTATCGCATATAAGTGAGATCATACAATATTTTTCTTTTTGTGTCTGCCTTATGTTACTTAACATGTCTTCATGGTTTATCCATGTTGTAGCATGTATCAGAATTTCATTCATTTTTATGACAATATCATTTCATTGTATGTGTGTGTGTGTATATATATATGCGTGTGTGTGTGTATATATCTATATATATCGCATTAACCCATTCATCTGTCATTGGACACTTAGGTTGTTTCTACCTTTTAGCTATTGTGAATAATGCTGCTATGAACATGGGTGTATAGGTCTCTGCTTTCAATTCTTTTGGGTGTATACCTCGGACTGGGATTTTTAGAGAGTAGTTCACTTTTTATTTTAGTAATTTTTTTTTTTGCCCATCTGAGATTCGATAACTTTCGGCTGCCTACTCATTCCTTCTTCACTAAGATGAGCAGTACATTGTGAGGCTGTCCTTAAGTCTATTTGCCTAGACATTTTCCTCAGTCTTGGTTTGTGTACTGCCCTTTCATGTATTGTCCTGTTGCTGGCTGAATGTGGAGACTTAAATGCTGCTGAGTTAGTCACAAGGAACAACTTCCCCTGCTCTGTGATTTCCTGCAAACTTTCTGTTTGAGGTTTTGGCCCTGAGAGAGGTGGCCACAACACACGTCTGATCCCTTGACCTTCACACCCTCTGTCCTTTTTTATACAACAGTAAGAGAAGGACTTTCTACTTCCACTTCTTGTCAAGAATTGTCTCTGTACCATATTCTATTGCTTTCTTTCTCTGTTAAGACTTATAGTAAAGCAAGCTCATCTCCAAAGTTTGCTTTTTCATATGTAAAGCAACTCTTTGGAACTTAGAAAGCCTGTTATTTTTAACCAAGCCAGGCTTCTAAAACTGTTATCTTACTCTGAACATTAAAATATTTAGCTTGAAACTCAAAGCTGAGCTCTAACTTCTCTCTTCCTAGATGGTATCCACCAAATCATGAAGTAGTAAGTGTCATCAGTTCAAGAAATGGGGGAATAGCAGGGTAGGAAACAAATACGTCAGTTAAATGTGCCCAAACTACTATCACCATTACATTAGCAGTACCACTTATTTGGCCAATTTCTGGTCAGCTTCCCTTCTTCGCTCTGTTCCTATATCCTACAACCTCAGCTCTGATTTTGGTGATGCCACACTGCTGTGTGGGGCCAGTGAGATCACATCTGTCTTAATGAGTTCTAGAGGAAGACTTTAATTATTTTCAAATTAGTGTATGCTAATTTGCTAATATCTGTTTTCAGATATCGTGAGATTGTCAGATCAGAACACATCCTAGCTAAAGCTTTAAAACACGTGTCTTAAAATAATATGATAAAGAATGATAAATTGGCTGCATGGTACAAAGAACTGCCAAAGTTAAGACTACGATTTCGTATGATAATTGATTTCTAATGGCTTCGCTGTGACCCTAATTGAGCTATTAGAGGCTAAGCCAGGTTTGAAATAAAATGAAAGTGCTTGTAGCATATGCAGGAACTCCTCTAGATTGATTGACGTCGTGGTTAGAAAGGCCATGGGAGTCCGTACCTATGTGCTTGGGTTCCCAGTGGCTACAGAGCTAAAATCGCATCATCACCTTGCAGGGAAGCAATGAGCTGTCCTGTGCAGCATTTCCACTGTCTTCAGTCTGGAGAGTAAGGCAGAAAAAGCTGTTGACAGTCAGTGAGGAGAGAAAACACTAACGAAGAAACAGCAGTGTTCTAATAGCACATCAGTGCCATTCTAATTATTTTGCCAATGTCTGCCCGGGAATAGTAACTCCCAGTCCCTTTTACCCCTTTAGTGTGTATGTTGGTCTACTTTCAGGGCAGAGCCCTTGTCTGAACCTGAGAAGCTGTTGAGCCAAGGTCTTCTGTTCTCTCTTCATCTTGGCTAATTTCAGAAGCTCAGACATTCAGATGGAATTTCTCTTTAATCCTTACTTCTCCTTTACTCTTGTTTACTTCCATTTGGCCCAGGAAGTATTCACTGAAGTTTTCAGGGCTAGAAAGACAAATTCTTCATGTAAATAGCATTTTATATTTAGAAGAATCCTAGTAGAGGTGCTAGAGCAATACTTGTGCACACATAGAATGCACACAGAGAAAAGACCAGATGATTCAACCTATAGTTGTAAACTTTTACTGGCTTCTAGTTTAAGTTCTTTTTTAAATAACCTGACCTGTTTTTGTTTTGAGGGTGATTTGACTTGGTCCATTCTTTCAGCCTGGTTTGTCCATGCTCAAAACATGTCACTGTTCAAGGAAGTGCTGGTCAGCACCGAACCTTCCAAATCTCTCGAATTCTCAGTTTGTGTTTATCCCTTCGAAAACTCTTTGCTCTGTGTCTGCAAAATGACTGTGAACCTAAATTCTCTGAGGGTAACTTGGCTCATCATTTAACCTAGTCGTTTTTATACTTGAATGGTCATCAGAATCACTTAGGGAGCCATCAAAATTTCTAAAAGACCCATTAAATCAAAATCTCCATGAATTCACTTCAAGAATCTGTGTTTTTAAAGAGCTCTCCATGCTTCTGATGATTAACCAGACTTAGGGCCCACTGACTTAGTCCAGTCCTCTTCTTTAAAGAAGGTACCTTGATTTAAATAGTTCCAGGTGATTCCTAATTTAGCAATACATACATAAAATATAAAGCTTTTAAAAATACATTTTAAGGCTTCAACTTCTGAGATTTTGAGAGAGCTTGTTAAGATTGAGGTCTTAGGCAATTATAATTTTCTTGCACATCAGATAGGTGATTCTAGTTCATATCCCAATCACAGGTGAGACTTGTTGATCTAAACCATTCTGTACAGATAAGAACAAAGCCTAGTTTTAAAGATGCTTAAAGGAGATGTCTTGCTTTGAACTATATGTATATCTTTGTTATAAGATGCTGGTGGCTAGTGATAGAATTAAATGAAATTTGAAGGGAAAAAACAGGCCCTGCAGTTTATCCCTGATAGAAGAAGAAAATTTAGGAAATTAAAGAAGCCTCACTTTTTAAGATAAAACTGTAATATCTGTCCTCTCCTTAGACAATCGTAATCAGGTCTCTTTTAGTTACAAGTAACAGAAACTCAACTCTCAAAAGCAAAAAAGATATTTTCTTTTTCATAAAGGAGAGACTAAAAAATGGGACTTCAGGTACAGCTGGATCCAGAAATTCAAAAAATGATAGAGCTCTGTATCTTCGTCTCTCAGCTTTGTTTTTCTCTTTGCGTTAGTGTCATTCTCAAACAAGTACTCTCCAAATGGCAAGGAAAAAAGATGGCCACTGACAGTTCCAAAACCTGTTTCTTTACGAAATCCGAAAGGGAAGAGTCCCTCTCTCTTGCAGTATCCATGATCCAAATGTCAAGGAAGGCTCTGATTGGCCTTGCCTGAATCACCTGCCCATCTCTGAATGTGTCACAGTGGTCTTGGTGGAGGACTCTGAATGGTCAGCCTGGGTGACACATCCCTCTTTGGAGATGGGATAGCAGCATATCCCCGAAGACCATTTAAGGTAGAGAAAGAGAGCTACTGGGCAGGAAAAAGCAACAACTGTCCTCTAAAAAACAGTTTGAATGATTTTGCTTTGTCTGCCCAAACTAATATTCATTAAACTTTGTATCTGCGGGGAGTCACACATCAGATATTTTTGGGGCAAAGAGAATATATTTCTTCTCTGGCTCTGTCTATTTTAATGGCCCATTGGGAAGGATGTGTGACTGAAATGTAAACTAAGTTTTCTTATATTTAATATTATCAAACTGTATTAATGAAATCAAGAAATAAATGGACAGATACTCAAAAATGCATTTTATAAACCTTCCCAAGATAAGTGAGCTGACCTAAGTGGTAAAGTAATAAGGATTGTGCTATCGCAATATATTTATATGCAGATATGTTCCTATATGGATATGACCTTAAACCTGAGCTGCCCACAGCTTTCCAGAACCTGTTTAGTGATCCTTATAAGAAATAATGAGGAAATGTTAAGGTAAAAAATATGTAATTCAAAAATCATTAAAATTATCCCCGAGGTACTTCCCATCAGATATTAAAAGCAGGTAATTAAAAGAATATTTTTTACTAAATCCAGTGATGCTCTCATATCACTATTATGAAGTCAAGTTTAAAAAAATAATTTAGTATTTGGTCCTCTCTTATACGATGTGCCCTTTAAAAATGTTCAGTGGTTGATCTTGATTGGTACTTGGCAGTATAACTTTGGATTCTGGCTACAAAGCATAACTTGCAATTTGTCCATCATCAGTTAGCATCATTTAAGGGCAGTTATTGCCACTTCAGGTTATGTAAGACACCTTTCTCAGCTTCACAAATGCAAACCCTATTTACTGTTCTCAACATTGCATCATTTACATGCAGTTATTTGAGTGAAATTTCGAGCTTTGGCCTCTTGCTTTTCCTCTCCACACATGGACACATATAAGCATAACATGTTTGGGGCACTAGCTGTGTGACAGATACTATTCTAAACTCATTTTATGTGTGTTTGCTTTAATTCTCATAATAACTAGATAAGATAGATGCTTTGATTTCCTCATTTTGTATATAAAGAAGCAGAGTCTTAGAGAATTTAAGTAACTTGCCCAGGATTACACAGCTAATATGTTCTGACACTAGGATTCTAGTCCAGTATCTATCTACCTTCAAAGCCAAATGCTTGAGCCAAGGCCTTTTCCTCTCTTCCTTTATTCCTAACCCATGACTTTATGGAGGAAAAAAAAAGAAATTTAAAGTCCTTAAAGTGAGAGTTCAGCCACGTAAATCATGAATGCTCTCCTAATCTAATTGTTTTTCATATTGAGCTGGAATAGATATTTTAAAAGATATAATAGATGTTGATTCTTATTTTAGCTCTAGTTTTACACATACATATTCACAAACAGTTCTGAAAACTTTAATAAAATAAGGCTATTCTCTGAATTTTTCTCACCACTACTTCGTTTGCTAATGTATTAAAAGAGGTACAGAATAATTCAAATACATTATTTGCCTGTAAATGCTTTACCTTAGGTATTAGTCAACTTGCTTTGCGATTATAAAATACCATAACCTGGGTGGTTCAAACACCAGAGATTTATTTTCTCACAGTTCTGGAGGCTGGAAGGTCAGCATGGTTAGGTTCTGGGGAAGAGTCCTCTTTGAGGCTTGCAGACAGCACCTTCCTGCAGTATCCTCATATGACAGAGGGAGAGAGCTCTTGTGTCTCTTCCTCTTCTCATAAAGCCACTAATCCCATCACAGGGCTCCACCCTCATGACCTCATTTAAACCTAATTACCTTCCAAAGGCCTCACTTCCTAATACCATCAAATTGGGGGTTAGGGCTTCTACATTTGAACTTGGGGGTGACACATTCAGTCCATAACAACTTCTAGTGGGAGAGATAAGGCAAGTACAAAAAAAGCTACTAAAAAGTACAGTGTGTTAATGTGCTTCGACTGACACTAATACAGTAGTGCCCAGGTAAGAATATGGGCTTCTAGGGTAGGTGACTCTATTTCTGTCTTGGCAATGAGGAAGACTGAGTACAGAAGTCATTTAAAGGACTGGCAGATCTAAAGGACAGATTTATGGCAGGGGTTGGAGGTGGACAGTTTGCTGGGGGAAAAATGGGGCAACTTGCTCCTTCTTTCAGCTGCCGCTATTTCACTGCGATGATTCCAGGGGCCCTGGGAACTCAGCAGCCTGTCTGAGAACTTCAGGGTCTCATTGTTTCTGCCCCTGACTTTATGGTTGTCTTTGCCTAATTTTTATATCCTATATCTTATTTTTCCATTACATTTCACGGAACAGCACCCTCACCCCAACGTGGCAGTATGTGAAGAAGAAGTAATAAGAATGATCATAAAAGAAAATATAAATTGAAATGCAGTATTAGTAAAACAAGCAAATAAAAAATAGCCTTCAAATGGTTTATGCCTTTCCCTACTCTCGGCCACTGAGAGCCACTGATTAAGCATCTTTATTTTTTTATTTGTTTAGTCAGCCCCTCTTCAGTTGTACACAACCAGAGAGATGGAGTCCATGTAGGGAGCAGAGACTGGGCAAGCAGTCAGAATCCAAGTAACAAACTCCTCACTGCCATCGCTCCCTGTGTATCCTAACTTTTCTATTTAGGAGCCTTAGCGATGTTCCTAGAGTTTGGATCTTCATCTGAGAGGTCCCAAGAAATTTGTTCCCCCATGAAGGAGGCCTCCTGTGGTCTACAAGAGTCTTTGACAAAGTTTTTGCTAAAGTGGCCCACTTTCAAGGCTGCCAGCTGGTCCTGATGTATTTAGGGCCTTCTCGTTCCACTTTGGACCACATTCCTTGGGATCTCTCTGATGCAAACTAAAATAAAAATATCCTTCTCAATAAAGTCATGAGTTAGTGTTCTTTGTATAAAGACTATTTCAACTAGTTCCAAATTTAGCTAAGTATGCAATCATCCAGCCTATGGTTTTCTACCTTATCTTCAAGATATGTCATGCTCAATACTAATACACTGATCTTACAACTTACCCTAGATGGAATAATGTGATTATGTCCAATGTGATCATGTGAAGAGCTGCCTTGAAAAAAGGCAATGCATTTCTAACCACTAGAAGTGTTCAAATGTTAGTTGGGTTATAAACTTGTGGAAATTTAAGCATTTGATAGATTTTGGGGCAGAGTTAGCAGAAGGACCTTTCTAATCCTAAATTACTACAATTCTTTATTTTTTCCATAGTGCACTTATGCTAACTTCTAATAATCAAATTCCCCTTCTTAAATGCATAGTTCACCCATTTGAGAATTTTTTCCTGAGATTACTGTCAAACTATTTTATAGTTTGCAGACACTTCTTTCTTACTTTCGGTGAAAATCAGGCCAGCAATGCCCATCTCCTGTCTTGTCGACCTCTTCCATTTTCTGTGCTCCCTCAAATGTCAGCATCAGCAGTTCTGCTGCTCATTTGCAAGTTTTGCAGTTACCTCGGGATGTGATTTATCAGGGTCAGGATACTTGAACTCCATTTGAGAAGCCATGTGCTGGTTTATCATCCTTCACCTCCCTCACTTGTCAATTCCCTCTTTCCAAGGCTCATATATCTTCACTCAAAATCTCCTCATTGACAAAGACCAAAGTAGAAAAAGAATGGAACGGTCTGCTTGTAGCTGTTGTTTGGGAACATTAGAGCATCTGCATAGCCTAGGCTCTGGCCTCCTCTGGTTTGGGGCATCAGCTCTAATTTAGGAAGCTCTTATTGTTGACTCGCTTAATTTTTAGAAGCCTCAGTTCACTATGGTCTTTAATCTTCCTGAAATGTCTGACTAGTTTATATCTTTCAGGTACTTTCCCTGGATAGTATGTTCTTCTCTCCATGTTGTATGCATGTCTTTAAAATATAGCCTCATCAGCAAGCCTATCTGTGTAGCTACTTTGCCATCTCCTTCCCTTTTTCTTCGTCTGGCTCACTCAGAATTACATGCTCTTGGAATGTGTATCATGCCTGCCGCCACTCTAAACTTTCTGCTCTCTGTAAAAGCCTGTGTGTAAAGCCTAGTCTACATGTCCAACTATGCCCTCCCTTCTCCCCACCTCCTAGAAACTCTGAGTTGCTGGAGTCCTTTGTTAGTCAGCTCGAGCTGCCACAACAACGTACCACAGACTGGGGGGCTTAAACAACAGAAATTTATTTTCTCACAGTTCTAGAGGCTAGAAGTTTGAGATCAAGGTTTTTGCAGGGTTAGTTTCTTCTGAGGCCTCTCTTGGCTTATCGATGGTCATCTTCTGTGTCTTCCCATGATTTTTCTTCTGTCACCATCTGTAGCCAAATTTCCTCTTCTTATGAGAATATCAGTTAGATTGGATTTGCTTCCAGCCTAATGATCTCCTTTTAACTTAATTATCTCTTTCAAGAACCTGTCCCCAAATAACAGTCACATTCTGAGGTACTGGGAGGTAGGACCTAAACATATTAATTTGGAGGGTAACACAGTGCAGCCCATAATGGGCTCCTTTCTACTTTAGCAGCTAGAACCAACAGGTCACAATTATGTCCACAGTAATTATGGGCTGTTGTTGTTGCCCTGCTCTTGACCTTTTAGAGATACAATTTCAACAGTTAATCAAGATCGTTCTTGCTCATCTGCTCTCGGCTAGGCTCAGCCTAGCATTCCAGAACCGAATTCATTTGACTCTCCTTTTCCTACTTCTCTAGAAAGTAGACTGAAAATGCTCATTCTATGCCTTTGCCCCAATTCCTTCTATCAAAATCCTGCTCATTCATCAATCTCAGATGCGACCCGCTCTTTCCCTGGTCAGTGTTGCCAGGAAGCAGTCCTCTGTTTATATGGTAACATTTATACTTATTTATTGTTTCT
>NW_011888824.1:10819565-10879771 GCF_000151845.1 Pteropus vampyrus | reverse complement strand
CAGTGTCCCATAAAACATCCATGAGAAAGCTTATTCTTCTGTATGCCCAAAACCTAACGGAAACAAAAGGACCTGGGCTAGGAGTTTAGATCAATCATTTAACATCTATGAGCACATTTGACAAAGAAATTAGGTACCTAATTAGAAATTAGGTACTCATTACAAAGTCCTCTCCTTCCACGAAATATTACCATTAGTTTCTTCCTCCCTCCCTCCCTCCCTCCCTTCTTCCTTCCTTCCTTCCTTCCTTCCTTCCTTCCTTCCTTCCTTCCTTCCTTCCTTCCTTCTTTCTTTTTCTCATTTTTGTGATATTCTCTGAGCAGAGTGCACAACTCAGGAAGAGAGGGTGGCATTGACAACTAATAGTAAACGAATGCAGATTCTCCACGATAAAGAACAAAATCAACAACATACATAATAGGCCACGAGCTGCTCCCTAATGTATTTGTGCAATAGTGCTAGCTCAAAAATGGACACTCGTAAGACTTGTGGATCTATTGTGGATATATTTTACTGGTCTGTATTGCCAGTAAAAGATCCCTTTTATACCATTGATTTAGATCCTGGGGGCATCTGTGGATTACAGAGTGTTCTGTTAACAGTGATCTATCTCAAAGATAACCGTCAGCCTGCAATTTGACTTTGCAAAATTGGAAGGAAAGTCCTTCTCCCATAAGCCAGTTTCACAAAACAAAAACAATGCCTCAATTCTTGACATGAAGCCAAAAAACTGTAATAGGACCATAAATGATTAAAACAGCAGCTGGTAATGTCTTGGAAACAGATTGATCAGTTGGAATGCCTTAAAATCTGTCCAGATTTGCATGCCTTTGAGCAGTATGAACTAAGTCTGATGTGAGACTAAGAGTGGGTGTTTAGAACCCAAAGATATCAAGATAATTATTGAAATCCTGGCAGGGACTGCATCTCTCTAAGACAACAGCCAGCATATTTTAACTCCAAAATGAGGTATAAATTTTGAAAGCATTGACATTATAGAAACTGATGGTGATCCTTGTTTAACTGGCCAGGATGCTCCAAGTCAAATCTCCTCGTACTGTCATTGACTCATGGCAAAAGGATTTTGAGTTCCTATGATGTATCCATCATGGGGATACAGTGGTGAATGAGACAGAGCTCTTGACATCATTGAGCTTATGTCGTGGGTGGTGGAAGGAAACAGACAATAACTTAGTAAATAAAGAAAATATATAAATTCACATAACAATAAGAGCTATGCTGAAAGTAAAGCTGAAGTGGTGAGGTCTACTTTAAATTGAAATATTAGGAAAGTGCTCTTTAAACAGTTGAGCAGAAACTTCAACGATGAGAAGAAAAGAGCCAATCATATAAACACCCAGGGAAAAGTCTGTGTGGGCTGAGGGAATAGCACATGTAAAGCCTTGAGGTGAGAATGGGCTTGGCATAGTTGAAGAACAGTGAGAAGGCATATGGGGCTGGAGTCTGGTGAGGAGAAGAGTAGTAGGAAATAAGGTAAGAAAAGTTGGCAGAATCCAGATCAACTGTTGCCTTCTAGACCACAGGAATTGGGTTTAATTCTATGGAATATTAATGGAGGCCTTTAAACAGAGTTTTATACAAGGCTAGGAATGACTGAATTAATATTTATAAAAACATCCTATTAACTGCTATGTGGAGAATGAAGAACATAAGTAGAAGGAGGAAAACCAAACAGGAGGCTATTGCAGTTGTCCAGGTAAAATAAGATGGTGGGCTTGGATTAGGGTGGAGATGGGAGTACTGATTGGAAATGGTTAGAAATGGAGGAGAGTTTGAAGGAAGATCTGATGGGACTTACTGGTGGATTGGATTTGGGGGATGAGGCAAAAAGAAAGAAATAAAAGTTGATAGGACAGTACTTAAGTTTTTGCCCTA
Source organism: Pteropus vampyrus (assembly GCF_000151845.1). Lineage (NCBI taxonomy): Eukaryota > Metazoa > Chordata > Mammalia > Chiroptera > Pteropodidae > Pteropus > Pteropus vampyrus. Next base: position 10,877,875 of record NW_011888824.1, on the reverse strand, counting down.
AGCAATTGGGTGAACTAGTCTTAGCTAGATGAATGAAATGGGTCTTAACTGAAATGAGGAACAGATTTGGAAGTAAGTGAAGGAGGAATCCAGAATTTCAACTTGGACTTGTTAATGTGAGATGCCTATTAGACATCTAAGTGGCACTATGTAGGAGGTTTCTAGAGCTCACTAGATGAGGTACCAAGAGAGTGAAATAGACACAGAAGTTGAAGGACCAAATCCTAAGGCCTTTTAACCTTTAGGGTGTGCACAAAAAGAGCATCCAGTAAAGTAGGAGAAAACCAGGAGAATGTGACATCCTGGAAGCCAGGCGAGAGGAATGCTGAGAGGATGAGTAAGAAGAGGACTGATAATTGATCATTATTTTGGCAAGACAAAAGTCATGGCTATACTTAACAATAACACTTTCAGCGGAGAGCCTAAAAATGGACCTACAAAAGCCTGAAGTGGATGAATGGAGGATAGGCAAGTCTTTGAAGCTTTCCTGTAGAGGAGTTGAGAGAAATCAGGTAATAGCTTTTATTGCCTTTTTGTTTAAAGATGGCAGTTATGGCATGATTCTTTGCTGTTGAGAATGATCAAGAAGGAAAATCAAGATACAAAAAAAATTCAAGATCAAAGTCCTTTAGTAAGTGAGAGAAGATGGTGTCCAGGGCACAAATGGAAGGCTGGCTATTGATCAGAGCAGACAATGTTCTTTCATTGAAACATTAGAGAAGACAGAGTTTATAAAACCAGATAAAGTAGGTATATAAAATACGTGATAAGTAAATGTGTGCAGCTCTCACAAAATGGCTACACCATTTGAAAAATTTCTTTTTTTTTTTTTTTTTTTTTTGGTGAAATAATATGAAGTAAAGATCATCAGCCGAGAGTGACTAAGACAAAGGAAATAGTGTTGAAAGTTTAAGGAGAGAGAGAGAAAGCAAATTTTTCAGGGAAATAGGGTGGGATTACTGGGTAGTACTTGATGCTCTCAAGAGGACTGTGGTCATTAATCTGAGTTTATGCTTTTTTAAAAAAACGTGTCAGCATTGAATATCTCAGTAAAAAGAGAACATGCTGCTGGGTATAGGACATGAGGACGTGGGATGTAGATAGAAGTCGGCTGTGTGACCTTGGGCACATTATTAAAATTTTAGAGTCTCATGTTCTTTACCCAAAAAGGAGATGATAGTTTCCACCAGCAGTGTGATTGTGCATATCAAATTAGACAACATATTTGATGAGTTTTTTGGCTTTATGATTATCAATTTGCCATTAGTCTTCTCCAGCCCTTTTGTCATGGGTAAACAGCTGTGGAGATCTGTGATTATTATGGTGGATGTGGCCTCAACTGAGCCCTGAGACTTTGATACATGTGGGAAAGGAATATCATGGTGGTGTCTGACCAAATCAGACATAACCAATGGGGCACTCAGAGGCTCAAGAAGAACTGGAGCTGCTAGAGGGCTGAGATGGTGTGTGGATGGAGTTGTATTAGAAAGAAGCATCTAGGAAGGTAAGGGAAACGTGAAAGCAGAAAAGGGGTAGAAAGGCCGGAAGTGGTGGCTAGGGAGTAGACCAGATGGAGGTCAAACACATAATTCAGTGTTTCTGTTTATGACTAAGATAGTTCCTTTGCCTCAAACTCATTATTACCAGTTGAGTGCCAACCCTAGACTTGGATCTTAAATTTACACATTTTTCGTTGGTGAAAGGAGTAGTGTGAGAATGTGGGCCTTGTGAGAGGCATGGTCTTGAGTGCCTCTGCTCACTCAGAAGTAGGGAAAAGGAATAATTGAATCAATAAAAGATTGGATTATTGCTGCTAAATCCTATTTCTCTGAACTTTCTCTGTTACAATCTCAACCTCTTCCTTCAATCAAGTAAGTTGCTGATTTTGCATTTGGCAAATATTGAATAAATACAAATAACAAAATACTAATTTGTATGAGGAATATGGCCACAGATATTTTTAGGGAAGCCTTGGTACAACTTGGCCTAAAAATTTGTGCCCCATGGCTGAATACAAATGGTTCCTTTGGTTAAGGTACAGCAGAAGGCAGTGAATGTGAGTTGTAAAAAATAAAACCTCTTGTGAAATAAATCTTCGTAGACATGCTGCCTCTTTTAACTACCTCAAATCTTTTTTGGAAAAGGCTAGGCTATAAATAAATAATCATAGTTCTCTTGGCTGCATTTCCAAAGTGATTGGGCCTTCAATTTTGACTAGCTACACACTGAGCAGACTCTGGTCACTCATGCATTGTAAAAGCCTATTTATATGCACAGTAGATGTGCCTTCATTATTTTTCAAGACTCCAAGGGTTGACTGTTAGAGATCACACTTCATCTCTTGTTCTTTTTATTCTAGGACTTTCCTATTGAGAAATTTTCAATGAGCTAAGGAAGATACACCACTCACCTTCTTCCTCAAATATTTATTCATTCCATATCTAACTATAGACACAAGGTAACATTACTGGAAAATGCAGAACCCTGAAAGGAAGCATATTCCATTACTCATGGTATCAATCTCTCCTATCCCCGATCTGCTTTTTTTTCCACAATATTCGATATTCCCTGCCTTGGCTCAAGCAGAAGATTCTCCCTTTTATTCTACATGGTATTGGGCATGAAATCCTGCCAGTTCTACCTCTTTAGCATTTGCTGGAACTGTCCCCTCTTCTTCATCTTCTCTACTTCAGTTTAGGATCTCAGAAGTCTCTCACTTCTGGTTCTTACTGGCATCTTTTCCCTCTTTAATCTTCTTTCAATGTTTTCTCATTGCAGCCCAGGTGATATTTCTGAAGTTAAAGCTATCATATCCCACTTTAAAATTCACACAGCTGCTTTCAGTTGCCCCAGGAGAAGGCCACAGTCTAAAGCTAACCCGTAACATTTGATCTACTTTATTGGGCCTCCACCTCTCTTTCTGGCCTCATACCTTCCCATCTTTCTTTTGTCCTATGCCCAGGCCACGCTGTACCACCTTCAGTACAGCTTCATAAATGTTGTTGAATGAATTAATTAAGGCAGGAAGGCAGGAAGACAGGAAGGGAAGACAGAAGGAAGGGAGGAAGAGAGGAAGGGAGGAAGGCAGGGAGGAAGGCACGGAGGAAGGCAGGCTTGCTTCTAAGGGGAGCAGGGGATGCCAGGTGAAGAGAATTTGCCTTTTCATTTTAAGACACCTCAGCCACATTTTTGTTTGTCCTGAGTCAGAGCATTAAAGGCCTTGCATTTATCTCTTTTACTAGGTTTCCAATCAGTTATGTCTTGGGGGTGTACATTTATCTCTGTCTCTTTTCCTCTTGAACCTGGAGGGCAATAGAAGCCGATTTGGTCTAAATGTCAGCTGTCATGAACGGGACATTTGAGTGCACAGCCAGAGCTGAGTGATATTTTTCTGTGAAGATTCCTTTATATAGGAGAGTGTATTTAAATCACAGTTCTCATTTAGAGGATTATTTTGCTGCCAACACCAGCAACCAACAGCTAATAATGCGTAGTGGTCATTCTTTGTACCAGTAAAACAAAGTACACTAATCCATTAAAAATAGCATTGAGCTTAAATCCATAATAATCATCCAAGAAAATTACCAGTTACCTAGTAATTATACTAGACTGAAAGTGTCAATCTTGCTAAGTGAGTAAGTGTGGTTTAGGTATTCCTTAATCTACTCGTATCTATTCATAAATAGATTTATTTCTAAATACAACGTGTCTCCTTCCTAAAAATATGACTACGATGGTTATATAGCTCTGTGCTTTGTGCTCTGATGCAGCATAAATAGAAAAGTGACACTAATGCCAATACTCTTATATAATAACAAGAGTACTTTGGTTCATTCACTAAATATTTATTGAGTATCAGTTATATGCCAGCATAGTTCTAGGTAGATACAACAAATATTTGTTTAAAGATACAACAAACAAGTCAGGCAAAAATCTCCATGCTCATGGGCCTTATGGTATTATTCACAATTATACAGGAGGTTGCGAAGTACTTTCATATACATGCCTACTTCTGACATGTACAACTACCTTATGAGGTATATACAGCAATTACCCTTCTCTTGAATTAAGAGAACCTAAGTGAAGAATGTCTTGATGACTTAAACGAGGACACATAACCAGTAATTAGTAGATTTGGGATCAGAATCAAGGTCACCTGATGCTAGTGCCAGTGTGGTTTTTTCACTCTCCCACTTTTCCAGTGGCAATCCAGTTCCTCAAGCCAGTAAACCTCCTACATTACACAATAGGAGTGAAGATAGCTAAAGCAGCTCCACCACCAGGAGACCCACTGTTCTTCTACTGACTGCTCTTTATTTATACCTATGTTGACTTTTTGCTCCTTTCTTTGGCTCCTGTTTTGTGTCTTTTTCTACATTTCCCTTTTTGTATCCAGATAGCATCCTTGAGCAACTGTTCATTCAAGGATGGAAGTCCCTATTGCATGTATCCTCTCCAATATACTCCGCATCTGATGACTAAACTAATGTGTCTAATAATATGCCCTTGGATAAAATGACTAGAGGTGGGATTTTATTTGTATTAATCGGGACAAGGGTATGGTTCAGTTGATATGGGAGAGATAAAATAAAACTTAACATATTTATTTTTATATTTTATTTTATTAATAACACACATGACGGGCAGAGGGAGGGGGCAGTTCCTTGTCCCCATTCACTGTGTTTCTCCCTGGTTTCCTTCTTTTCTCACCACTGGGTTTGGCTTATTTTATAGGGTTCCTGCCTTGTGCAGCCTCTAGGACTGTCTTGAATGATGAATGATTGCCTGAGATAGGCCATAGATCAAGGGGAGAAAATAGTATCAGGAAATGTACCGCTGCTAGTGAGGTTAGATGAAGGAGAGTTCAGAGAGAATTATGCTCATGTTAAGAGGGACAGAACTGTATCCTCTAGAGGTTAGAGAGGAGATTTCAGCAGGATGGTGGCGAGGGCGGAAGTGCCACAAAGACAGACTAAGATTTTCAGGTCCGAAGGCAACCCCATCTGTTATGACAAAATCATTTAGACAGTGGTTCTCAAACTTGAGCAACAGAATCACCTGGAAGACTTATTAAAATAGATTGTTGGACTGCACCCCCAGAGCTTCTGATTCAGTAGGTCTGATGGTGCTAGTTGAGGGACTTTGTTTTGAGAACTACCAATTTAGATGCTACAACTGTCAAATAGGGATAGTATATAAGCAAGGAGATGATACACACTTCTCTCTCCCTCTCATTCTGTCATGTAGTCACCCATGTAAATGGGGTATAATACAATAACACCTAACTTATTGAGTTGCTCAATCATACAGTCTCTCATAAATGGAGCTGACCACCAAGGGAGCTAAAGGGAGTGACCCTCAAGCTGAAAATGGCCCAGTGGCCAAGGGCACCTCTGAGGTCAGCCATAAATCGAGACTGTCAGTACCATCTGCACTAGCAGATTCCTTCCTTGTACAGCTTGCATTAGGAAAGGATGCTCCATGAGTGGCTGTGGTTCACAGTCACACGTGGGTGGATTGGAGAGGTATTCGTCCTTATTCTTCTAACAAGCAAAGGAACAGCTTTGGTTAAATGTCTAAAAGCTGTGATTTGATACTGTAGTAAATAAGATAAAATATACTGATATTAATTGCTTTTTGGTTATTTTTGATAGAAAAAAAATAATGCATTCATTTGTGTATAATAAGTAACACTTATGAGCACTCGTGAGCATTTTTGCATGTATAACATATTTATCCTTACGACAACCCAATAAGTTAAGTGTTATTATTATTATTATTATTATTATTATTATTATTATTATATCTTTTTATAAATGAAGACTCTGAGGCACAGAGAATTTAAATAACTTGCCCAAGGTAAGTAACAGTGGCAGGATTAGGACCAAAGCAGTCGGATGACAAAGCCTGGACTTACTTTGAATGGTATTAGACAGTTCTGTGCTTATTACCTGAGCATGGGCCTTTCATGCACCTTAACAAAATGGTTCCTAAGTTTTAAACCAAACAGACCACTGAGAAAGCTACTCAGAGTTGGCCAAATTCAAGGTCAAGGGCACAGCCCTCCACAAGACTGCTCTCACTTCAGACAAGAGCCTGGACCTTTTGGGGGGTGGTGTTTCGTAGGGCCGCCCTCACTGGTGACTAGTTCACTACAAATCTGGGGGTCCCTATGGACTTCTTGAATTTTGCTAATTCACTAGAATGACTCACAGAACTCAAGAAAGTGCTCTACTTAACAATTACAGTTTTATTATAGCAAGAGCATGCAAATTGCAATCAGACAAAGGAAGAGGTACATAGGGAGAAGTATAGGAGAGTTTCCAATGTGATGACTTCTCAGGGATGTGTGACCCTTTCCATATCAAAGTGTGAAAATACTCAAAGAGCTGCTAAGCGGGGCAGCTCACTCAAGCTTTGGTGTCCAGAGTTTTAACTGGTGTTTCTTTGCATAGGCATGATGGATGAAATCGATGGCTATGTGGTTGAACTCAATTTCCAGTCCCCTTGCTTCCCTGGAGGTAGGGCTGCTATTGTGATTCAGAGCCTTGACCCTCTTAATCACAGGCTGGTCTTTCTGGTGTGGCCTGCCCCTTTGCCTGAGTCACCTCATTAGCATAAACTAATCAGGTGTGGTCCAGGGACCCACCATGCATAACAAAGATACTCATTCACAAGGGAAATTCCAAGGGTTTAGAGGTTACCTCCCAGGAACCAGGGACAAAGGCCGACTAAATTCTTCGTCACACAAAAGCTCAGCACAGGAAGGTGGTGAACAGGGATGTCTGTTCAGAGGTGAATTTTATGAGATCTTTTAAGTCAGCAGCACTATTTCTGTTATAGGTAATAGTCTCACTGTCACAGAAAGGGGAAGAATTTTCTCCTGGTATTTCTGCAAATAACCAAGCACTAAGTCAGGAAAAGTACAACTGGAGAGAATGTCTAAATTAGGAGGAATCTAGGGGGCTCTAAGTGATGGAGGCTGCTGGTGAGCACAGCACCGCAGTTTGCAATGAATTCACTCGCAGACAACTCAAACCTAAACCTCATAGCAAGGGGAGCGCGTATCTGCTGTGTGAATTGAGGACCACAGAACTCTGCAGTTGTGAAGCTTTTATGCACCCAAGATGTAAATTACAGTGCTTGTGAATTGAGGTTGGTTCACATGTAAATGAGAAGACGCTTGAGTTAACCAAGTCTGCCTTTGAAAAGAATTGATATCGAGGAACTAAAGACTGTACTGAGATACTTGCAAATAATAGAGAGAGAGCTGTTCTAATTCCAAGGGACTTCTAGAACGAAAAATAATGAGGGGCGGCTGAGGGAGGATAGGGTAAGACATCAGAAGAAGCAATCTTCCATGAAAATGTGCCTGTATGACATTAATATATGTCTCTCCAAATAAGAGCAAGCAAATGAGAAAATAGCAAGGAGGTATAAACAAAGGCTTGAGTTCTGAAGGAAAATGTGTTATGCATGGATGGAGCCTTTTATCTACAGGGCTGGCTGTTTTATTTTACAGGGCTGGCTGTTAAAATATGCACATTACACACTTGTGTTTATAATTCACTCGAAACATGGAATTTTCTATTATGTTCAAGCCCTCTTTTCTCTGAATTTGAAGCCCCTCAAATCTGATGAGTAAAATCAGGATTTCCAGTAGGAAGGAGGACGAGATGAAGTTATGCTTAATGTGGCCTGACCATATACATCTGAGTACCCTGGATGTTTGTCACATTAATTGGTTCTGCCTTCTCCCTGGTATGCTCCCTTTACCCTTCACTTACTAACTAGAAGTCTGAGAGGGATGGGTTTTTTGATCACTATGGAAGCTTTTAAACTGTTGAGCTCCTCCCTTCAGGTCCAGTGCCACTAGTTTAGGCAACATAAACTGGTACACAATAACAATTTGTAGCAAAGACTTTTTCTTTTTTCCATTTTTTTTAAATAAAAAAAGATTGATTTCTATTCAGATGCAACAACCAGCTGTGTTTGTAACATGACAGCCCTGGGTGATAAGGAATTTAAAATGTCCATGGATGCTGAGTGACACTGTATGTCGTGGCACAGCACCCTTTGCTCTGAAATCAGTTGCCTCAGATATAGAGAAGGCAGCCACTACTATGCCTCCAGAACTCATTTGTGGGCTTTGAGGCTTAATTCTCCTGTCTGTTGAATTCTCTTTTTGTAGGTCTGTCACTATTAACTAGAGGCAAAACCAGGACGGTAAGATAAGACATCAGAAGAAGCAATCTTCTATGAGAATCTGCCTGTATGCCATTAATGTATGTCTCTCCAAATCAGATACATATATTATTGGCAAGAAGGAAGATATTTCTCTGGGAGGCATGGATATCAATCCAGAAAGAAAAGCTCTAAAGAAAGCTACTGTTTAACAAAGCTGGATATGATGCAGAGGGAGGGGGACGAGGGTAGTAAAAGGAAAATGAACTTTTTGTATCTGCCCAGACCTAGATTTGTAGCCCTGCTTTGTGCTTAATAGTCTGGGGCAAGTTATTTCACCTCTCCAAGCCTCTGTTTACCCATCTGTAAGATTGGGGTGATGATTAGTTCTATCTTCTAGGGTTGTTTGAGGATTAAATAAGTGAATATATCTGCAGTTCTTGAATAACAGTAGGTGCCCCCCTCCCAAGCAAATGTTGAATATAAAGTAAGTATATTTCTAATGCAAAATTCAAGCATGCAAATAATTATCATTGACTTTAATGATAATGCCTGTCTTGATGCCTGTCTTGAAAAAGCACTCTTGGATTTCCCTTTACTCATACACTTCTTCCACACTTCTGACACCTGGTGTCTGCAAGGGTTTTCCACACATTAAGTACTTCTGTGACACACGCTGGGTGTCTTACAATTCAACTCAGTTCTGACACTATCTACGTAGAGTTATCATCTGAACCCATGAGTCAAAGGCTCAATCTTATAAAGGCCCCTACTTAATGCCAATGTCAGGTTCCATTTCTTACCCACTGGCTATAAATCAGGGTTACCACAACCCTTTTCTGTTTTATGACTTGCTGGAATGGCTCACAGAACTCAGGAAAATACATTTGCTGATCTATAATAAAAATATATAGTAAAAGATACTGATGAACATCCAGATGGAAGAGATGCATAGGGAAAGGTGTGGGAGAAGGGGCTTCTCTGGGTGCATCATCCTCCCAGAACCTCCACATCTTCACAACCCTGAATCTCTCCAAACCCTGCACTTTTGGGTTTTTATGGAGGTCTCATTACCTGGGCATGGTTGATTAAATCACTGGCCATTGGTGATTGATTCAACTTCCAGCCTGCCTCTCCTCCCCAGATGTTGGGAAGAGTGGGAGTGAGACTGAAAGTTCCAACCCTCTAATTATATGGTTGGCTCAGCTGACAACCAGCCCCCATCCTTAGGAGCTTTCCAATAATCATCACATTAACATAAACTCCGGTGTGATTGAAAGGAGCTAGCTATGAATAACAAAAAACGCAGATCTCACCTTTATTGCTCTGGATCTATTTTAGGAGCTGGGAACAAAAGATGCCCCTATAGCTCTTATCATTTAGGAAATTACAAAGGTTCTGGTACCTATGTGCTGGGAACCATGGATAAAGACCAAATATGCATTTCTTGTTATAAAACACACCATCACAATACCTAATTTATCTTATAAGCTGTCAACTTTGTGACCTGCTGTTTCAGGGATCATAAAGTCCAGCTGAGCACATTCATTTATTACTATGCAGAGTGCCATTTGGCTGTCTTTCCTTGACATCCCCCCGAGCTGAAGGCCATTCCGTGGTTGCATGGAGTGGGTTGAGCAGCCACACTTCATGATTGTGCCCAACCAGATCACTGTCCTCTATGCCAAGCCCTGGGAAGGCTGAGGGGGCACATTCAATCCATCTGCCGAACACGCTGCCCCAGAAATGGCAGAGGGGCCACCACATGATGCTGAATGCACCCAAGTGTGTGTTTGCTGACCTATGAAAATGCCATCTTTCAAGAGGAGGCAGGCAGCTTGTCTGGAGCTGTAAGTGGCTGCCTCTCTACCCTTTCCTGTCCCTCCGTGGGAGAGAGGGACCTTTGAAGGGGTGGGTGATAGACTGATTTGAGCTTGCTTTGTTTATGAGCACAGCTTGTCCAAACTCAGATGATTGTTCAGGAAGCCTTGAAATGGTTTTCGATTTAACATTTCGTTTTCCATTATTCACTTCTGCCAGCAGTTATTTTTAACCAATAATGCCACCTAAAAATGCCTCAGAGTTTGAAATAGATTGCTAAGTTTTAGATGCCTCCTAGTGAACTTACACTGAAAGAGTAACCAGACTGACATACTGCATATTCCGTCACAAATCTAGCCATGCAGTGTTTTAAATAGCATGCGTACCAGCTAAGAATCATGTCAGGTTTTTCTCTTTCCTTTCTTTCTTTTGCGGAGACAACGTGAGCTAAGATGGTAAGAGTCTTTTCCTTTCCAAGTTCAGATTAACAGAAGAAAAGCATACACATTTATGTAATGTAAGTTTTACTTGACATGGGATCCTTCATAAGGAAATGAAGAAACAGTAAAATGTGAGTGGTTTATGCTAGATTGAATGAAGACTGGAAAGTCATGTAGGAGTATTTCAGGGTAAAGGGTACGAGGTAAGCGTAGAAAACTGGAGGAAAATAGTCAAGGCCTGTCTGTCGGATTCTTCTTAGAGTCCCATTGTCTTCTAAATATAAGGAGGACACCTTCACCTAAAGATTTTATGGCCTGTTTCAGGGAAGGGCAAGGAGATATTAAAGTGACCTTCCTGCTTCTGCTGTTTTCTCAAATCCTTTCATGTTAAAATATTCAGTATGTCAAAGTACCATATTTGTGGATGTCTTGAACTTACTTCTTTCTTTCTTTCTGGACCTGTCATCACCATTTTCAATATAAATAATACAAATATTATACATTCTGTCTTAAACTTTCTCTTTTACTACTTTGCATATTCCCCTACTCACAGAATGACCGTTCTTTGGCATGCTTTCTACTTCATCATTCTTGCTAATTCATGGATCTTTTTTACTCACTTTTTTAACCATCTTTTAATAGCATCCTTACCTATCTTAGATTCCAAGGTCTGTTTTCTAATAGGACTCTTGCTAATACCCATAACTTCCTTCCCTCTTTGTATTTTTGTCACCTCCGTGGGATAAAATATAAACTCTAGAGCAATGGTCCCCAACCATTTTGGCACCAGAGACTGGTATTCTATGAGAATCTAATGCCTGATGATCTGAGGTAGAGCTGAGGCCGTGATGCTAGTGCTGGGGAGCTTCAATCGCTGGCCTGCCACTTTCCTCCTGCTGTGAGACCTGGTTCCTAACAGGCCACCCACCAGTACCAGTTTGTGGCCCTAGGGGTTGGGGATCCCTGCTCTAGAGGAACACACTATAATGCTTAACTCATGGTGGTTCCTGACCAGTGGAGTGCTAATATGGAAAAGTCACACATCACAGTAGATAATATGACTGACTACTACTTATGGTCACTAACCTCGAAGAGACCCTCAACACTACCTGGAAACCCTTCTTCTTTTTTTTTTTTTCTTTTTAGCGCATACTCTCAAACTTTACAATGAATATTTCAAATTGCCTACAGTGCTCTCAAATCTCAATTGCCACTCTTTCCCTTTCCTCTTTGTACTTCATAGCCAAATTAGTAGCCATCAGAATGCAATATCAAGCCTGCAACTAAGGATTGATAATGCTAATATTATTAAGCCTGAAAACCTATGACTCAGTACCTCCCCTCTCCTTCCCACTTCCTGTAGAACAGAAGAGCAGCCCCTCCTTAAAACTACTAATGACCCTTCCACCTAAGCTTTGTATACTATCCTTCTGCTTTCTCTAGAACCTTAAACAATCATTTCTGTCTTATTATAGTCAACATCTTTCTTTCAACAGGAACTTGTAAATTGTAATAGAAATTTTTATTCCTCTCCCCATACCAAACTAATAATGCTCTCTCATTTTTCTGATGGCCCAGTTGCTCATGGGAAAATCCCCAGACTCTTGTTCTTTTTCTTTCACAGCCACGCAATCCATCAGCAAGTCACATTGGCTTTACATTCACTAAGTTAAGTCTGATCTAAAAATTTCTATTACAATTTACAAGTTCCTCACCACGTCACTGCTGCATCTTCCTGGCACAAACTATAGCAGTAGATATCCAAGTGGCCTTACTGTTTTTTGTTTCTTTTGATCTCTCATAATCCATTTCCACACAATGAGGAGACTGATTGTTTTAACGTTTAAATAAGATCATTCCACTCCCTCTGTTAAAAACTCTATCATACATTCTTATTGTGATTAGAATAAAATTCAGTCTTTTCTGTGGCTGATGAGCTGTGCCCACCTGTCAGGTTTTATTTTCTACCAATTCCCCTCATTTACCAGGTAATGGCTATCATTCAGCCTTTGAACACACCAAGTTATGTTTTTCTGCCTCAGAGTCCCCTCTGCTTCTCATGCTCCTTCTTATCCTTTCAGCCTCTATTGAAATGTCATCTCCTCATAAAGGTCTTTTTCTAACTGCTCTATGTAATTATCACTCCACCTCCAACATCACTTTGTATCATTTTCTTCACATCATTTATCATCAACTAAAATCAATGTTGTTTGCTTATTGCTTATTTCTGTTTACCCCAAATAGATGACAAGCTCAATAAGTATGGGGATCTGGCCTGTCTTGTTGTTGCTATTCTCTAGTGCTTAGTGTTTGTTAAGTGAAAGAAAGGATGGACAAGAAACTGGATGCTTCTTATAAATATTTAAAGCTGTTTAAGTTTGTGCCTTCTCAAAGGCAAAACAAAACGAAAATAAACAAGCAAAAAACTTCACTGCCTCTTTCTAGCAACTCCCACCAGTTACAGCTCTATTTTCTCTTCCCCATCTTATATTCTACACATTCACAACTTCTAAACCCTTTCTTTCCCATTGTCTTTTGGACTGCATAAGTACTCAGTACCACTTTGGAAGAGAAATGAGGAGTACATGTGAATCTTTCTTTGCCAACTGTTTGCCCCTCAGATGAAATGCTGACAGATTTTACAATAAACCATATATCAGAAATATATTCTTCATTGCCCAACAAAGCTAGAAAAATGAACAGACAGCTTACCAATGTTTTTCTCCCTGGGGCAGTATTTTAGATGGATCCTAGATCTATGAAGAATGGAATAGAGTTAGACCAATTTTTTCTGCATGTTAAAAAAAAACCTCTTGACTACTTTTAGGCTCGTAAGTTAGCCATATGCATCTACACACATGGGCAAGCTGTGTGTGTGTGTGTGTGTGTGTGTGTGTGTGTGTGCGTGCATGTGCGTGTACACGTGTAATCAGAGCCATCAGTATTGATCAATAGAGACAGTGATGTGAATGGTCTTAGGGATCAGGGAAAGATTATATATATTTTCAGGGTCAAACAAATCTCTAAGTATTCTCTCAAGTTATAGCAAATTCTACCTTGCCTGGAGTTTTATCAATAGGAGGCCTTTGTTAGCCCCCAGATCCCACACAGCTCTGGTACAATAAGAACTTCAAATCCTACCCTAAGGTAAAGTGATGGGTTAAACTATTTTCTGAATTATTTCTGAAAGAATAAGCAATATAAAATTTTAGTGTATGATCCATATAATTATTTGAAGATTGATAATTCTGTGTTTGGTGTACATTGTAATTCTATATAACTCAAATATTTGATTCATGAAAAAGAAGAGGAGGAGGAGGAGGAGGAGAAGGAGAAGGAAGGAGAAGGAGAAGGCGAAGGAGAAAGCCCTGCTGCTGCCAAATAACAAAGGATTAATTGTTTTGTTAGGTCAATTCAGTATTTCTCTGGAGCATGATATTTTACCATACTGGTTTACTAGTTCTACAGTTCTTCTATAGTTAAAGTGAGCTTTTATCATGATCAAAACTTGTCACAATCATCATATTGATGCTAGTGCCTAAGCTACTTCTGGATAAGTTTTCTTAAGAATCTGAAGGAGTCACTGTGGACCTTCTAAATGGTGACTTATTACTATCTTGGGCCCTGGGACAAGCTGCCTGTTAAGTCTATAGTCTCCTGTGGCGGGAGAAGTCAGAAAGCTCTTTAAGAGGTAGAGGGCCCTCAAAAATGCTAAAAGTGTTGGGAGATCTTTGCAGATACTTTTTAATATACATGTATATAAATACTTTGAATGTATGATTAAAAGAAAGGAGATTACTTGAAAATCTTTTCTCAAGAACCGTTTTCCTAAAATACCTCGTCTGTTATCGTACCGTGTTGTTACTAGAGCGTAGGTTGGGGAATTGTTTGGGAGTCTGTTTATACTGTGTTTTCTCCATGCTGAAAACTATCAATCAGCTACTATCCATTAAAAAAAATTTTTTTAATCAAACTATAGATGGAGAAATGAATTTAGCTTCTCCATTTCATGACATTTTATGGGCACATTATTTTCTCACACTGGAAAAATTAAACTTTTCTTAAGATTAAATTGCAATATTTATTGCTACCCTTCATTTTGAATCGTTCTGAAGTACGCTATACCTGTGCTCCTTTGAAGGCATTTCTGCTGGGTAAATTATAATAGCTTTGAGTTGAAGAAATTGAGAAAACATAGTGAAAATTAATGAAGAAGAGCGTCAAAGGAACAGATTAAGTTAAAATGGAACTTCTCATGTAGGAACAACTTTCTCATTACTGGGAATCATAGAAAAGATGAGATTCAGAGGAGATTTCAGAGGAAAGATAAGATTCAGATAAAAGTAAGGCCAAGCCTTATAATAAAATCTGGAATGTTTCAAGTAATTGGATTTAAGAGATTCATCTACTCAGAGCAGAAATGGGTGATGTAAACAGATGTGGAGCATATGGAGAAATTTGGATGCCCAAAGATTTGTGATTGTGCCAGGTCACTGACCACAATCAAGGTGGCTAGGAAAGGAGTGACTGTGAGAATCCTAGCTCTCAAAATTCCAAAAGCATTGACTGACACCGCTAGGATTATTTATTTATTTATTTATTTACTTATTTATTTATTAACAGCCTTTATCTTTATTCTTTTCAGTATCAGAGATACAACAGCCTTATGTTTGGAGATCATGCATAAACTTTCTCTGTTCACTACCTAAAAAATAAAATAAAATCACTATATTCTAAGTAAATAATGCTCAGGCTTAAGCCTCAGTTTGATATGAAAGTTTTATTAGCAAACATGAGTAATCTTTGCATAGGAGATATTCAGCAATTATTTATGGATGAATGAAGACAATAATTTTAAGACATAGAAAGCTAAACAGTGTAAACTTTTCTTAGTTCCTATGAGGAAATGTACTGATGGTCAGGATGTCCTGGAGGAAATCCACAAAAATCAGGAAAGGAACCTGTCAGGAGCATTGAGAGACTGGTACATCCATCCTTTCACCCTCAGACAGGAGAATTCAGAAATAATGCTGCATATTCCAGGATCTGCTGCTTTTAAAGACATATGGGAAGGGAGATTTCACAGCTTGGTTTAATGACCTGGTCAAGGCCATTAACAGCCTTCAGAGATCATTCTTTATAGCTAGCATTTACCTTTATTTTTAGTACTTCATTAAACGCATACTTATTAAGGATCTTCTCTCTGTCAGGGACTATGTTAGTTGCTGGGGATACACTGGAGAGCACACCAGTAGAGCTCTTGTATAGTAACAGGGGATTAAAGTCAAAAGAGCTGCAAGTCTCTAGGGAACCCAAAGACAACAGAGAACATTTCTTAAAAAAAGGACACTGGAGGAAATTTTAACCTCTGACACTACAACTAGAGCAAATGGTAAACACAGCTTAACTCCTAGCCAGATACATGTAAAACCTCACACTAAAGATCTATCTACCTCGGTTTCTTTTAATTGATAAATTATATCTAACTTTCAACAAAAAATTATAGGATATACAAAAAACAGTCTACAATGCAATCATTATAACCAGTTTCAGATAAAGCATGGATTTTGGGATTATCACACTGGGAATTTAAAATTAATACACTAAGGACTCTAATGGAAAAAGTTGACAACATTCAAGAACAGATGGATAATATAAACAGAGAAATGGAAACTCTAAAAAAGGATCGAAAGGAAGAACTAAAAGTCAAAAGCCCTGGAATAGACATGAAGAATGCCTTCGCAGAGTTCATCAGTTGTCTGGACATGGCCAAGGAGAAAATCACTGGGCTTGAAGATGTGTTGATAGAAACTTCAAAACTGAAAGGCAAAAAGAAAAAAAGTAAAAAATATGGATCAGAATATCCAAAAACTGTGGGGCAATTACAAAAGATGTAACATACATTTAATGAGAATGCTAGAAGAAAGCGAAAAAGGAACAGAATAAATACTTGAAGTAATAATGGCTGAGAATTTTCCAAAATTAATGACAGACATTAAACCATAGATCAAGGAAAGTCAGAGAACACCAAGCAGAATAAGTGCCAAAAAATCTAAACCCAGGCACACCATATTGAAACTTCCGAAAACCAAATACAGAAAGAAAATCTTGAGAGAAACCAGGGGAAGAGTGTGAGACACCTTACCTGTGGAGTAGCAAGCATAAGAAATAGAATAGACTTTTCTTCAGAAACTTTGCCAGCAAGAAGAGAGTGAAGTGAAATATTTAAAAGTGTTGAAAGAAAAAACAAACTTCAGGAAACTAGAATTTATATGCAATGAAAAGATCCTTCAAAAGTGAAGAGGAAATAAAAACTTTTTCAAGTAAAACTTGAGGGAATTTGTTGCTAGTAGGCCAACCTTACATGAAATGTTAAAAGAAGTTCTTTGGAGAGAAGGAAAATAATATAGGTCAGAAACTTGGATCCATATAAAGAAAGGAAGCATTAGAGAAGGAATACTTGAAAATAAAATAACATCTTTTATTTTTCTCATCCTGGACTGATATAACAGAAAACATTTTGTTCAAACTAATAATAGCAGCAATATATTTGGGGATTAGAACTTATGAATAAGTAAAATGAATAACAACCATGTTATAAAGTACAGGAGAGAGGAATTGGGAATACTCTTATAAGGTACCTGTACTACCCATGAAGCAGTATAGTGTTAGTTGACAGTGAACTTTATTAGTCACAAATGTATTTTGCAAACTATAAAGAAAACATTAAAAAAGTTTTGAAGAAATATAATTGATATACTAAGAGAAGAGAAAATATAGAATCACATAAAATGCTCAGAGTCAGAAAAGGCAAAATAACAACAAAAAAAAAGAAAACAAAAAAGGAAAAAAGAACAAAGGCAACAAATAGAAAACAGTTATAAATATAAATGTAATCAATATTAATCCAGCTATATCAATAACCACTTTAAATCTGGATGTTTTAAATATACCAATTAAAAGACAAAGACTGTCAGAGTGAATACAAAAAATAAGACCCAACCATGTATTGTGTATAAGAAACTCACTTTAAATCTAAAGACACATATTAAAAGTAGAGGAAGGGAGAAAAATACACCATGTTAACACTAATCAAAAGAAAGCTGGAGTAGCTATATATTCATTTTAGACAGAGGAGACTTCAGAGCAAGGAAATTATAATAACCTCTCAAAATTATCTTTTCTAGCTTTGGTATCAGTTTCTTTAACTTATTATTTTTATATTCTATTTTCAAGTGTGTTAGTTTAGCACAGAATACCAGGCACCAATTATCAATCCCAAGGGAGTTAAGTACTGTGTACTGGTTACCAGTCCCAGGAGAGAACTCTAAACACTTGCACCCATTGCATCTTTGTATTGGAATCACCAAGGTAAACTCAGCACTGGATGAAACAGTACTGGATGAAACAATGCTTTACTTTCATAGAGAAGAGACAGAGCAAGATCAGCTTCAAGTGGGTATTAGCCCCATAGCCAGTAGGTCTCTCCCTGTGGCTAACACAGGGCAATTGGCCTACATACACCCTTCTTGTTCCACAGTGGAGGAAACCCTGTGTCCTTTCCATGGAGGACAGATATAACAGTAGGGTTGGTCAGGTGCTATATGCCCGCCCCCCTCCACTTTAAACAGTGACGAAAGAGAGTCATTGAGCCTAACATAAGTAAAGATATCCCACACAAGTCGATAAGCCTAACACAGGCTGTGCAGGCTCTTTATCTATTGGTAAGGATGTGCTCCAGGCCCAAGGCGCATTCTTATATGGCTGAGTGGACTTCAAAAGACTGCGTGCATGAGACTGCCTGTCGCAACAATTAACTATGTTTCTAACTTTCCTCCCTAAATTCTTCATATTTTAGAGCCCATAATTAAAAATTGGTTGTCCAATACCATTTAATAATGCTGTGCAATTTTACTTATTTAAAAATTATATTGTCTCTCTTCCATGCTGTAGCTGTTAATATACTAAGTGCCAATGTTATCTGTTAAATATCTCCAGTGTTCACTGACTTGTTTAGTTGTCATTACTCAGCATAGTGTAATATATTTACTACAAACAATGAAGCAAAAATGCAATTAGTTAAATTAATCAAACCCTTCTATATGCATATCGTTTAGTTTTCATAAGAGACGGATACCAGTTTATTCTCATTGTACTCATGGGGAAACCAAGCCTGAGAGAGGCTGCTGCAGAATTTAGCCAAGGCTGCTAAGTGGCAAAGTTGGGGCTTCAACTCGTTAAACTCCAGAGCCCAAATACTTAATCACTACACCTTACCTTCTCTTTTTATAAAATATATTATCATTGCAGTAATGTTCTGCAATTGGGATCATGCACAATTGGGTTCATGCACAGTTTTGTTTTCTGCAGCTAGTCTATGTTCTTGGAATATTTTAGCTTCCAAGTGAATTGTTTTTATTTTCCCTTGATTATTTATATTTCTCAATGATTATACTTGTGTTTTTTATCTTTACCCTAAAGATGTTTGGTCTCCTAAATTTTCTTCTATTAATTCAAGCTCTTATTCCCTCTACACACCAACCAGTGTAAGTAAACCTTTCTCTTAGAGCCTTTCACTTTCAACCACATCTCACATGATTTGGGTTTGAAAAAGGACTATCCGGTTATTTCCAATTGGGATCATGCACAACTGAGGGGAGACAGTTTATTTACAATATCGGGTGTCTGTTTTAATTGTAAACAAATAATTAAATTTTTAAAAAGTAGAGTAGTTTAAGAGACGCCTAATCTATGTCACTTACTAGCTATGAAAATTTAATATGAGATATATTTAGAAGTCACTTGATACAGAAGGTATTTGTGTTAGATACTTCTAATTTGGTATCCAGACTCTTCTTCCCAAACAGGTGCATTAAGTTATTAGTTGACTTTTAAACTCACAGTTCCCTTTTAGGAACTCTACCAGCTCTTGTCTCAGATAATGCTGAGCATCAGTCAGCTGATTGTATTGCCAGTACAGTTCTGCATTGATATAAAACAGGAACTAATGGTATTTACAATGTGCTACTTCTGGTAGGTACTTTGCTAATGTCTTCTAATCAAATGATGAGCTGTAACTGAAGTGCATTTCTGTGTAACTGTAGCATTCTGTGGGTGCCATTATAGGAAATTACATTTTTAACCACGAAAGAGTAAAATGGCTGTACAGAAAAGCAGCATTTAGCATCTAGAATATTATTACTTTTGTGAAATAGAATTACAGTATATGTGCAATTAAAGAGTCTAGACTTGACATTAAAAATCTCCATCAAGGTTATTATCTGTTGTGTTCAGAGACACATTTTTGTTTCAAACCTGTGGCTGTTCCAGCTGAGTCTCTCAGGCGCAACTTTATCCATAATCCCATATTGATGAGCTTGTTACAGCACCCCAGGAGGAATGATTTATGCTTACTGTATCAAAAGTAGCCATCACCTATTGGCAGGGATGGGACATAAAGGGAAGAGTTGCAGAGGAGGGTTCTAAAGCTGCTGGAAAGGAGGGAGGTGCACTGACCAGATAGCAGGTGTGCGGTGAGCACTTGCTGGTTGGCAAATGCAATTAGAAGGAAAATAACAGTGCCAAAAAGGAGAAAAGGTGAGCTAATAAAAGGAATCAAGGACAAAGTGGTGGTTTTAATGATTTAATCTTATTCTCTCCTATTTATTCTAGAATAAAAATTCTTGTATTAATAGAATTTTACAGTTCATACAACATTTAACATTAGTTGTTTCTTTGAGGCTTCATCACCAGACCTTAAAGTGGATGGTGTGTTTTACAGATGCTGATGGCCAGTAGGGTGAACTTTTTGTACCACACCAGGTGTTGCTTTGAATCTGAGGCAGTTCTAAATCTTACCTCTGAAGTTTTCTTCTCACATTTCCCCACAACCACAACATAACTCGGTTAGTTTAATATAAGGCTTATAAATGATAAGAAGGAATAAGTGACCAAGGAATTGGTCAACAAAGTTACTTGTACCCAAAGTAGAAAATAAATATGGATTTATCCTATTCAATAAATATTTGGCTAAGGTTAATAAAAGCATTAATATTAAAAATTAGTAAAATGTTTTTTATTCAAATCTGAGTAAAAAGGAAATATAAACCATCAATTTACCTTCAATATTTTTTCTCATTTGAAGATTTAATATTTAACTGTTGGAGGTAAACATGGAATTTTTCACTTCTTCTTTGAAATAATTCAAAAATGCAACTAGACTTAGTGCCTTGATAAAAGAAGGCTTGAGAATACAGTGTTTCAAACTGTCTCTTTGTGTAGTGTCCCCGAGTACTCTTTTTACCCCACGGCTCTCTGCGTACCATTCTGAAATGCAGGCTGGATGAGAGGTATCCATTTTTTTTGGAAAGTAGGAGGAAGGAGATGGTGAAAGAGATGAGAAAATTCTGGCATGACATTCAACTATAGGTTGATCTATTTAGGCAGATCTTTTTAGGAAAGTATGCATAGGGAGGCCGATCAGCAGATTAGCTTCAAAATGATCACACCTGTAAACCATTTTAAAGTTTCTGTGGGTACACTAACCCAGTTGGAAGACCATTGGATTATAAAATGAATATAAGCGTGGTCAACGTTTTGCAACTTTGCAGTTAATAAACATCTTGAAGAAATAAAGTCTTTCTTCTCAGGGCATTAAATATGTATTGATTGAATATAATGCTTATAGCTCTAATTTAATTCATGCAATATTTACTACTATTTAAGTTGCATAGAACAAGCAATACAAACCAAAATGAAAGAGGCCTGACGATTTATATTATTTAAATAGTGCTTTAGCATCTAAATCATGCCAAATGAAAAATAGATAAATATCTCATTATATTATTTCTAAATTGGTACTTTGTTATAGCTCTGAAGACTATTTTTAAAATAAAAATAAAAAAGGGAAATTTCAAGATGTGTCAACAGTGCAATTAAAATATGCAACAAAAAAAGACTGAAAAAACTAAAAAACTTGAGTGTGATTATTTATGTAGTATAAAGGAAAAGCAGTTTGAGGTGGTTAACTCATTTATATTTCTGTGGTTTTCAAGATGCTTTACAGAACATTTTTCCAGATATAAAGGACTTGTGCTAGATCTGAATTCTCTTATATTGAGTACCTGCTACGTGCTGGTTAACACTGCTGGGTGCCTAAGACATGATGAGGGACTTGTTTGGTATTAGAAGACTTGGTTCACATCTGAGCCTCACCATATGAGCCCTGTTACCTATGAGGGTCTCTCTTTGTATCTGAGTCTCAGTTTCCTAATCTGAAAATTAGGAAATAACGATGTCTTTCAAAGTTGTTGCAAAAATTAAATTAAATTATGTCTATAAAATCCCTTGATAAAATACCATCAAATGTTGGTTATTGTTAGGATTATTCCCATGATCTTTCTTTACCAAGACTCTGAGCATCTTCTGCTTTACCCATGTTATTGAACCTTTTTAGCATCACTGAGTCTTCAAAGTTTACTACATTAACGATGATGCTCTTTTCCACTGCAGGAATTTTCTCTTCTCCTTTGATCTTTGGCTGAGACTAGAGTAAACCCTATTCTCAATCCTAGATCACCTGCTGTCTGCTTTCTTTGTATGTGAGCTGCTGGGGCGGACACAGAACATGTGAATAACCCATCCAAGATGCTTAATTTTATGCTGACACTTGAATCTGTTCAAAAATCCTCTTTATTCATTTGTTTTCCACTGTATGTTTCTTTAAACCCTCAGTCTTATCTTCTCCCCTCCTTTTCAAAAGACTTTGCCTCATACTTTACTGAAAAAGTAGAAACTATCCAGTAACTTTACTTCACATACAGGGACCTACACTATGTCATATCATTTCTCTTTAGACCCTAATTGAGACCTTGTTCTTTATGGCCAACTTCTCAAATTTTCTCAAGCAAGTGAAATGACAAATAGCTCATTCCCTATGCAATCTAAATTTTTGACCAATGACTTTGGTGAAACCGCAGATGAGAAGGTCACTAATAAATATTTAAAGAATATTTAAAGAATCTCAGTGTTAAGTGAGACATTGAAGATCATGTAGTCTCGCCTCTTAGCTAATGCTAGGTAACATCTGTGATATTTGCACAAGTGTTTACTTAATCTCTACTTTATCTCTAGTGAAGGGAGGCTCACTGTTTCACAAGGCAGTCCATTTTAATTTCAAACAGTTGTGGATTTGAGAAGATTTCCTGTAACTTCCTGTAACTTCCTATAACTCCCGATAACTTCCACAAATGGCCTTTGTTCTGTTATCTGAGGCCTCATGTATGTCTCCCTCTTCTTTTATACTGAAATGAGATGGTCATTTTTAGACCTGCAGCAGATAAGTGAGAAGTTAGTAATTTATACCTTGCCGTACCAACAACTGTATTTGCATACATTTGATTCTAAATATTATCACCTTTAT
Source organism: Pteropus vampyrus (assembly GCF_000151845.1). Lineage (NCBI taxonomy): Eukaryota > Metazoa > Chordata > Mammalia > Chiroptera > Pteropodidae > Pteropus > Pteropus vampyrus. Next base: position 10,855,009 of record NW_011888824.1, on the reverse strand, counting down.
CAATATAAACATTTCAAAACAGAGTTTTGTAAATGATTTTTACATTTTCCTAAGTGAAGGGATATACATTTTTGTGGAACAGCTTGTTTCTTCAATGGCACTGCGCTTATTGCTTATGACACAGAAACAGAAAACGGAAGTATGAAGAAAGGGAGTGGCATGTTTTAAGGGAACAGCCATGGAGTGAGAGGGCTTCTCAGATTATATTGAATGTTTTGGTAACAAGGGTCAATAATTTGAAGTCAATTTTTTCACTTTATAATAAATAGAAAGAGTCAAAAGAGCAGTCCAGAATTAAAAAATTTTAATTAATATATTTACATACAATAACTTCATCATTGTTAAGTGTGCAATCTGATAAATTTTGGTAATTGTATATAATCATCAGCCGCCACCAAAATAAAGATATGGAATATATCCATCACCCTAAAGATTCTTCATGCCCCTTGCGGAAAATCCCCTCCTCAAATCCCCAAAATGAAGCAGCTATCGATCTGCCTTTCTGTCGCTATAGTTTTGACTTTTCTAGAATTTCATATAGAGTCCCACAGTACATTCTCTTTTGTATTTGACTGCTTTCATTTAGCATAATGTTTTTGAGAGTGATACATTTTTATTGCTGAATATTATTCTGTATGGCATGGATATAGCACAATTTGTTTATTTACTCACCAGTTGAGGGAGATTAAAATTGTTCCAGTTTTTTTTTTTATTATGAATAATCCTGCTTTGAACATTTACATATACATTTTTGTGCAACATATGTTTTTATTCCTACTGGATAAATATTCAGAAATGCAAATTGCTGGTTCACTCAGGAAATGTATGTTTAACTTTATGAGATTTTCCAAGGTGACTATATTTATTATTTTGCATTCCTATCAGCAACATATGAGAATTCCAGTTGCTCTGAATCTTCATCAACACTTGTAACACTTCAACACTTCATCATCACTGTAACTTGTTATTCTAGTGGGGGTGCAGTGGTACTTCATTGTGGTTTTAATTTGCACTTCTCTGATGACTAGTGATGTAGACCATCTTTTCATATTCTTCTTAGCCATTCATATATCTTGTGAGGTGTCTGCTCAAATTTTTTTTATCCATTTTCAAATTGGGTTCTTGTCTTCAAACCAGATTTTTGAAAGAATGTAAGAGTCTCTGAGTTCTCATGAATATCTTCTTATATGGAGGAAATAACAAATTTGGTAGGTAAACAGAGCAGAATTCAGTTCAGGAAGGAACAGAGCTGGGAGCTCATGAACCTCTTTTCCCAGTATGGCTGAGTGGTGCATCACTGTGTGCTGTGCACCAGTGATTTATTGATACCCATGGCAAGATACAAATGAAAGATTGAAACAGGGATAGATATCCTTTTTTTTTTTTTTTTTTAACTATGAGGTCCAGACATAGATTCTTATTGAGCTAAGAGATAATTAACCACCTCTTTTTTTTTTTTTTTTTTACAGAAGTCTCTCTAAAATAGCATAAGGTAACTTTCAGACATATTGATGTGAGAGATGTTGACAAAGCTATATGGTGATAGATCTCAAAGCACAGAGAGTTTAACATAAGATAAATATTTCTCAGTAGTCATTAAATTTTATGTTAGAAGAAAGGAAATGTAGCACAAGTATTCTGCTTTTTTAAAGATTTAAAATGAGATGCTTATATACAAGATGATATAAAATAATGCAGTGGTAACAAATTTTCTTATTTTAGAGAGAAAAAAGATTTACACATTATTGGCTAATCTACAATAAATGTGCTGCCTAATACACATTTTTTTTTAACTAAGAAGTCATTACCACATAATATTTATTTAGGATCATTGTAAGCTACCCACAAGAATTACCTAATATAATCTCAATAATCCTGACAGTTTAATGGAGAAATATTGATGGTGGAGGGTGATGGATGAGTTGAAGCCCTGTGAAAGGAGCAACTACCCCTTGCATGATTCCACATTGAAATGGCACAGACAGAATTAATTTCATTAAGGTTCTGATAACTTAATAATAAAAGGGGCCCTTTACTTTGGCTGCCAGGATTCTCAATATTAAACTTAAGCCTCAACTGTAGTAGTAACTCAATGATTATATCTAATTCTTGGCAGAATTTTCTTTTCTTTTTTTCTTTTTTTTTTGTTCCTTTGTTCTTTTTTCTTTTTAACTACTATTCTTTAAACTCTCTTTAATTTAAATGTTCTATCAGAATATTTCTATTAGAAATATATAATGTATATTAATTGTTTAGTTTTTATTTTAAGTGATCTCAAAGGTTTTTTGAAAGTACACAGGAACAATTAAAAATAGCTAAATAATAACAATGAAAAGAGATTTAGCATTATCAGCTATCAAAAAGCCAAAGCAAAAATTGATTTTCTTTAGCACCTATTTCTTGTGTCTATCCCCTGATTTCTCATGATAAACATTAGTATGGAGATGTTTACCATTTTATTTTATTAGGTGTTCAAGAAGAGCTATTCAGAGCTATAAATTAGAATCTGTGGAACTACTCTATTTTCACAAAGTTCAAAGGGCCCTTAATAAAAATATTACCTTGTAAAAACACGTTACAATATAGCCACCATGGTAGTGGTGATCTAATCTAATCTTCATAAAACCATTGAGTTATCATGATCACCATTTTATGGCTGAGAAAATTGAAGCTCATGAGCAGTATGTGTGTTGCTCAAGGTGACACCACCGGTAAGTTTCAGAATAAGGATTTGAACCCAGTGCTGTCTGGCCACATTTTTCTCTACTGTACAAATGCTGCCTTCTTAAGGATGATTTCAGCCAACTAACCTCTCATTTCATAGAACTACATTTAAATTATTTGTGTAAGTGAGAAATTACTTTGTCTTCAAAGACAGCCCTACCATTTCCTTAGAGATGCATTCTGATCTTTAACATTCCCCTCAAAGGTATGAAATTTCTCCATACCTAAACTTATCTTTAATATGATCTTCCATGTTTTCTTTTCTCTTTTTTCTTTTCCTCAGTTGAGAGGAAGACACTCAGACACATTGACACATTATGGTAGACATAAGGGAAGATAAAATTCTCAGAACTTTAAGATACCAATACAATAAAAATTACTACACAATTTAATAACAATCCAATTGGGGATTTCAGAATAAGTTCCTAGTATACTCTAAGTTTGAATAGCTATCCTCATCTTTTGGAATCCAATGTTGCCATCAAATCCTATAAGAAAGAGATTTCCCCATTTCAAAGTTATATTTTCTCTATAATCAAAATAACCCTCAAAAAATTGGAAGCTGATAAAAATGACCTCTACCTTTATTGTTAGAATACAATTCAGTGCCCAGTGATATTTTATTTTCATATCTCAATTGAAATGAAATAATGATGTAATTATTAATTTTTCTAATTAATTGAAGGATTTAGCATGGCATTTTTGCATGTCCTATATAAGAGCATCTTTACTCCAATTCCCTCATTTCTCTTCTTCTTTTTTGTTTTAAGAAAAAAATTGAAATGCAACAAAAACATAAACTCCATTGTTAGCTAGTGTCATTGCAGCTCTGCTATGATGAGCTTATGACAAAGTTATAATTTGATTTCCAAAGGCTGATTGTCCTGTGCTTGCTGATCTGAAAGGATTCAGTACCAAGCAAAGCTACTCATTAAACAAACTTATGCCAAGTCAGAGAAACTTTATTTTTCCTGTCATAAAGTAAGGTACCAAGAGCAGTTATGCCAGCTTCTAATTTAACTTCAGCAATGGGAATCTGGGAGAGCTTGAATTAATGAAATGTACGTGATAAAGAAAGTTTACTCTTATTGTGTGCTTTTAATACATTACCTTGCCAAACTTTTAACCAAAGCTGCCAACAAATAACAAAATGAGCTTATTTGGGTCTCCAGGCTTTTATCCTCACCCACTCCTGCCCCTCATTCCTTCATGAAGGGACTAACAAGCTGTGCTGTGGCCAAAAGGCAGGCAGCAGAAAAGAAATGGAGAAAAAAGCGGAGTCAAGTTAATTCCAGACCCTGGCTAATTGGCATCCAGATAATTAAGAGCTGGCTTTAAAATAAAATACCCAACACTTAATAGAGGTTCAGCAATAAATAGAGCACAAGGAAGAGCATTGAAAATTTTGGAACATTTATCAATTTGTACGAGTGCAAGGCTTTGGGCTAAAAGCAGGAAGTTAGATAGAAACAGAGACCCCAATAGGAGAGAGGAAATTAGACAGCTAGCTGGCAGCAGCAAATTTATCTAACAGCTGGAAAAAAGATCAGCTTTCACTTTAAGTGATGAGATAGTGGATAATTGGTAGTTTGAATAGCATTTATTCTCAAAGGGTCTTTTTTTTTTTTTTAGCTTGTTTTATGTTCCATTTATGCTGTATAATAAATACCTATCTACAAACTAAAGAAAAAGCCTGAGAGAAACACTTTTCTGGCTATGTCTCCAGGCTCAATTAAAGTAGAAGGTTAAAGCAATTACCCAGAAGATTTAAAGGAAAACAATCTCACTTTTGCCTGAATTAACAGGCAAATTCAACCAAAAGCTTACGCTTTGCTTTAACTCTAGCTCTTAACTATTGATGTATAGAATCAACGATCAAAGGTAAATATTTGGTGGGTGTTATAAGACCATTCTTAGAAATTCAATACCAAATGACAGATTTTTTTTTTTTTTTACAGTTACTATGGAGATGGGTTCTACACAAACAAGTAAGATATTTAATAAATGGCAAGGAAAGAAATTGCCTTTGTGCACTTAAAAGAGGTGACTCCCTTCTATGCCTTGCTGTTCTACATGATAATGCTTTGGAAAATGCCAATTTTTAACTCAATGGATCTCTATAATCCTTGATCTTCACTGAAAAGATTGACAGACTCCCAGGCTTAAATTGGAAAGCATTTCTGAATTGCATCTTGCAGACTACAGTGAGTTCCTATCATTGCCAAAACAGCCAGTCAATGGAACAATCTGCTTGAACTGAATGTTCACTTTTGCCCCCTTGGTGAGAGTTTCTGGAAAGTCTGGATCAAAATGGCAATACTGGAGACGTTTACTTTTAGACGGACTCTGGAACCCCTTGTAATAGGACCTTTAGAGGCCTGTTTGGTCTGCTCAGGTTAAGCAATGTTGGCCAGGCCCACTGCTGTCTTTCAGGAGGTAGAGCAGTCAGTAAGTGGTCAGTTCTACATATAGCAAACTGGCCTCTGCAAATGCACCTTGCACAGAAACCCAAATCACAGACTTGAAGAATGCTGCATTTTGAGTGGAATTTGACTCATGAGAGATTCATAGTCTCAGGATATTTCCGTTTTTTTCAAGGACCAGGAACTCTGGGAAACAGAGATGACACTTGAACTAAGAATTAGGGTACTAGGGCTCCAGTATTGGATTTGTTATTAGCGAGCTCTAACCTTGGATTATTCACTTAGCTTCTCTGAGCTTTATTTTCCTCAACTCTAAAATGAAAGGAAGGGGAGGACTATGTGATTCTTATGGTCACTCGATCTTTTGAAATCTCATGATCTTAAGTTAGTATATGATTACTCTTTGGTCTAAAAGTCAAGGACTGTGAAATCTGATAGATTTGGTTTAAAAGATAAAATCATGAAGTTCTAGGGTAATCCTTCTCTTTCTCTGAACTGCACTCTCCAAGTTGGGAATCCAAGAATACTCCTTCTGTTATTTGACCTACATACTCCTTAGAGAGGAAAGAAATAAAATATTAACAACCTATACTCACACTGTAAAGAAGGAGAGAACCTCCACTGTCTTCCCCTTGGCCAAAGTCTTAGGCCCATGTATTGTTACTGAGACCTGGTCCGGGTTGACTTGACCTGCTTTAGGTGACATTCCAAGGTCACCTGTTATGACTATTGAAGGTTCTGAACCTAATGAAAGCCCCCATATTCTTATTTACAAACCTTTTCCTTCCTTCCTCTTGGGTAGGACCCAAGTGCATATATTCAACTCTAGTCTCAGAAACATGTCAAGAATTTCCATATATTCTCAAGATATTACTGAAAAACTTAACTATAAGAAAACGACTGACATCTACAATTACAAATGCTATTTTAATGGTGTCTGAGCTATTTCTTTCTACTACTTAATATTTTTCACAATGGGCACAACAGATGACTGTAGGATGAATAAATACTAAATTGTAATAAAGAAAAACTAGATCAACCAGGAACCATGGACAAAAGAAATGCTGGAACAGGGTATAAGCAGCTCAGCTTCTCAAATTTACTCCCACATTCCAGAATCTCAACTGAATAAGCAACTATTTACACAAATTTATGTGTCTTCAGATACAGAGATATATAATTAGGTGCTTGCAGGTGTGTGTGTGTTTGTGTATGAAGAGAAAAATCAAGAACACATTTACAGAAAAAAGAAGAAAATAGTATTTCTAGAATTAAGAACTCAGGTTTTGTTTCTGGTTCCTGAATTAAAGCTACTAGCTAAAATTGATCGTTATAGGAAGTAAGGTGTCACTTACCCTTTGTGCTATTATAACTTTACACAATTATTTGGAAAAAGAAACCATTATATATATATATATATATTTTTTTTACTCTTTTTTTACTCATTTTTTACTCATTGTTTACTCATTTTTCGGTTACGTGCTTACTGCAGATGTTTATTTGCAGATGATACGTAATTATTCGCTGACATTTTTCTGAAAGGTTAAAATGAGCAAATTTTGTTGTTGAGAAAGTTTTGAGTGGAGCAAGAACTAGACTCTAATTGACCTTGTTTATCTGTAAGCATATCTTGACTATTCATGGACTTACTTGGGCCATACAAATTAAGCCTTATATTCTTGTTCTCCCGGAGTTTCTTCCTTATATTAGCATTCAAAAAGTATGAGAAATCTCCCAGACTACACAGTGGGCAGGCAGCCTCATAATTAGAACCCCAAGCTGCTTCTACTTTTTCATGTTTCTAGATGAGGGATTTGCCAATGCAACATAGATGGAGCAAGCCAATCCGGATGACATCTGTGATTTTGATGAGAATTTTGGAGAAAAAGCATATTAATACATGACCTCATTAATATCATTACGTCTGCTCTCAGCCAGCCACATCAGTGAGGAAGGAGGGCTGGCTGTTCCATAGCCTGAAGTGGCTCTTGGGCTACTGCCTGTGGATAATCTCTATTCATTTTTTTTCAGCTTGTTTGGCTTAATTCCTAGTGAAATAGACATCTCTGCTAGCAGTTGGCCATGGAAACACTGAGTTAGAAATGATACTGGTCAGAACATTTTAAGAAAATAAATTTATAACATATACAATTGAAGTTTTACCTTGAGAAGCGAAATAATTAGTGGTTAAGCCTTCAAAGATGACAGTCTTGACACTCCCCTCACTAACTAATGAGAGACTGCTAACTTTCCTGGGTCTGGTGTCTCATCTGTAAAAGAAGGATACAAAGGGCACTCTCCTGAGAGGTTTGTTGTTAAGATCAGATGAATTAATCAATGTAAAACATTTAGAAAAGAGCCTGCCACATAAGTGCTGCATTAGGCTACTTTTTTTTTTTTTTTTTGATCTTTGAATGTCACTGTTTCAACTTTGGGTATTTCATGAAAATAAATTATTAAGCACTACCTACTTAACACCTTCATTGCTTTCTTTCTAATATTTCCCTAGGTTGTTATTGATTCATTCATCGACTATTTATTAAATGTCTCCCATGCGAGGGGCAAGGTACTTGTCAGACAAGAGACAACAATGCACAGTAGACGCCCAGCCCCTTTCCTCGTGGAGCCGAGGCTCTATTTGGGACATGAGAAATAAGTAAGCAAATGAATGAATCAAATAATTATGGGTTGTGATTAGTACCTTAGAGGAAATCAATGGGAATGGTAGTAAAGAATAATAATAGCAGAGTCCTAAGTTAGGTGGAGAGATGAAAGGTGGCTTCTCTGATGAGGTGCTACCTGGGCTCATATATCAAAACAGAAGAGCTGGGGAGAGAGCACTCTGAGTAGAGGGAGAATTAGGAAGAAGGCATAAAGGCCCAGGTGCAGAAGGTATCATCCAGGAGCAGAATGGCTGAAGAACAGTGAGAAAGGAGGAGGAAATCAGAGGTCAAAGGCTTTTCAAACCAAGGAGTTACTGCTGTGATTTGCATTGCCTAAATATTTGTTTAACTGCATTATAGAGAATGGATGATGGGCTGGGGGGCAAATATGGGAACAGGGAGAGCAGAGGCAGTCACAGAAGTCTAGATGAGAGAAGATGGTGGCTTGGACTAGGGTGTTGGCAGTTGTGGTGGGAGTAAGAGATGAATTTTAAAGAAGTTTTGGAAATCCCATTAACAGGACTTGCTGCAAATAGATTAGGCCTCAGATGAGAGACCTAGGGAAGAATTAAATATGAAATGAAAGTCCTTATTTTACTTTTGATGATAAATTTGATGGATGCTAAGTCAATGATGCCAAAGAAACAATTTTTATATATTTAAGAGATGATTTACATATAATACAGTTAAATATAGGATACCATTCTATGTGTCAGGGGACAGAATTTAATAGATAGGAAAACCTTCTAATGTTTTAGGAATTTCATTACAGAATAAAAGACACTGGGTAAGTTTCGTACATTTTTTTCTTTGTTAGGTTGCCTGGTTATCACCGTTAATCTTCCAAACTCTCTATCTTCCTACCTGTAGATTATGGTCTCTAAAATACATGATATTTATAAAACACTTTATAATTCTAAAACATTTTAAGCATTGTATTAAGAGAAATTTGAGATATTTGTCTTCCTATCTTTAAACCTGGGGCAAAGTGTTACTTTCTGTTTGGCAGTTTCTTCATCTGTAATCTTGGATAGTATTGCCTTCCTCGGTGTCTTGTTGTGAAGATTAAATCAGTTAGTACCTGTAAAGTGCTGTGAACACCTGTCATAGAGTATGATTTTAGTTCTTATTTAGTTATGAGTTTTAGTTCTTATTGTTAGTATGGACAGGCTTTTTAGGATAGGTGTGCTTTAGTTTCTTCACCTGCAAAATAAAGATGATTTCCTTCTCAGAAACATTGGAGTCTGGTTTAGTATAAAATGCCATGTCTTTCTAAGGTAGCTGAAACTTCAGAACAAGGTATCAGTAGTTTTGGAGGTAGATCACATCAAATGTATAACATTTAGTCAATCACATTACATGGTGCCAAATGTTCAAAAGTGTGGGAAAATGTATCCTTTAAGGTAGTAGTTTTTTTTTTTACTTTTATCTGCAGTTTTATATGCAGAGAATGACCACTACTTTTGTATGCATGAAGCACTATTATAATTTCTTACTTATTTATACTGTGTTACATTTAGAAAGTATTTGAGGTGGATTACAGTAAAGGGCTCAGAGATCATAAATCATTTAAATAAAAGTAACAGAACATAGGCCAATAAAAAAGGGAAAAGTATGAAAAGATTTTATGAATATTTAATGTTTTCTATAACTGGGAATTTTTTATGCAATTACTTCATATTACTTCACAGTCTTTTGATTAATCTTTATAAACTATGTGGCGTGGAAAGGTAGCAAGTATTGCTCTCATGCCATGAATGTGAAATGTCACTGTCTTGCAAAAGTCAAAGTTTGAGCATAGTCAGCATATATGCTGATTGGTCCAATGTTATACTTTCCTCAAACACACATAAGTTCTTCAACTGATAATATTATTTCCTGAAATTTTAAGTTATACCACATTTAACTTAATAGAGGGGAATAGATTTAAATGTAAGAATTTTTTATTGATCCATCAAAGTTGTAACTTTGTCAATATGCATAAGTAATTTTATGCAATTGTAGTCAAAGCACAGAAATAATTTTTATTATGTTTTTCACTAAACATTATATTTAAAGCATTTTTATATCTCGACAATCTTTTGGCAATGATATGAAATTGCTGCCTACTCTTCAATCAAGTTGATATCCTGAACCTTAATGAACCATGAAGTTATAATAGTATTTAGGTCATTTCCAATTTTTTGTCATTATGAATAATAACCATGATGTGAGTCTAATTTTTCCACCTTTTGGATGACTTCCTTTTAATAAATTCTCAGATAAGAGATGACTAGAAGTGTCAAAGAATATGAATATTATTGTATTTCAGTATATACTGCTGTCAGTAATGCAGGATATATTCTGCCCCATTTATTAAACATAAGTATTTTCACCTTTTTTACTTTCGTGAATATAAGTTGAAAATTTTGCATACTGATGTAGTAACTCTAAATTTTTCATTTTAGCATTCGAAACAGGTGAATTTACTCAATATAATGTAACAATATTATGCTATATTATATTATAATATTCACACACATACATATATACAAACATAAATATATAGTGATATAAGTAATTTATATCACACTACTAAAGAATTATTTCACCTTCTTGCTAGAAGATAAATGATTGTTTTTTTTTTCTTAAACCGGCTTTTCTGTAAATAACACCAATATGGTTAAGTCTTTTATTAAGTAAACTCCATAAACTCCCTAAGTGTCAGCTATACAATCTTCTTTTTATACTACTATTTCTTAAGGACTTGAAGAAATAGATATATATAGTTAGTAAATACCTTGAAGGACTGGATCTTAAGTGGTTGTTATTTTAAGAAATACAATCTGGTAGATCAAAGTCTTTCCGAATGGATTGCATTTCCTTTTATCTTCCCCAGCCCTCCGGCCCATATTAAGGTTCACGACCCTTGAATCAAAGTGATGTAAAATTGTAACGGTGAAGACTTGGTGAGGGCAAAATACATGAGAAAGTAAAATAAAGAAGTAAAATAGAAGAAGTAATGCAAGTAAAGCAGCGAAGCACATGTTTGTGTGCATGTGTGTGGTATGTGGATCTTCCATGGTTGTCTATGTATGGCCATGTAAGTTGTGGTTAAGGACTCAGGCACTGGAATAAAGCTGAGTGTGGATTACATTTCTATCACTTACTAGCTGTATCATCTTAGGCTCAACTTAACCACTTCGCGCCTATGTCTCTTCATCTGTAAAGTCGAGATAATGAAAGTACCTACCTTGTGGAGTTGTTGCAGGGTTAATCCATGTAAAGCCTTTGGAGTGCCTAGCACATAGTAAGTACTTAATGTTATTATTATTATTACTATTATTTTCACTATATAAGACCTGAAATCTCCAACATGACTTATTTCTTTCGGTAAAGAATGAGTGAATCGAGACATTTTATTTTCTTTCATTTTTGTGGCACATCTTCTTGGCCACTCCAAGATACCCATAGGGTATGATTTGAACAGTTTCTGGAAGATTCTATCCTCAAATATAACTTCCACTAATTTGTCAAGTTCCACACTTATAGCCCTTCCCTTTTATTGAATTTTGCCTTACTCCCTTTACCGTCTTCTGAAATGCAGAAGAAGTGCATTTTGCCTCACCATCTCCTTGATATCAACAGGATTATCAGTATTTCTAGAGTTGTCAGGACGACACAGGAGCCCACAATGCTTGTGGAGGAAGGCATGGAGATGGAAAAGGAAGGGCTGAGAGGGGGCTATGGGGCTGAAGGAGGTTCCTCCAGGGGAGGGGGGGAAAGAGGTTGACATATGGCTCCATGTACTTTCCTGGACATTGCACCTGGATGTGAGATATGACTGGAATGGACTTGAATTTCTGGAAAGGACAGATACAGGAGTTATGTGGTTTATCTGAACAAGAGCTACCTGCACTTGAAATGATCTTTTCCTAGAATCAGTAATCTGTGATTTGCTCCTGGACCCAGGGGAAAGATCAGGTCCATAGACTGCAAGCAGAACCTTGCTGATGACAAAAGAAAAAGAGACAAAAGAAAGAAAAGAATAAAAAATAAAGCCGAACTGTGAAAGCATGCATCCCTAGTGCTGTGAACGAGCAGGAAACTGTTGCCTTGAATTAAAAGGTGTTTTTTTTTTTTTTTTCCAAAATTAAGTGGCAGAACTATTTTTAGGTTCTAAAAAATGTCACTTTTTTCCACTAAAACTGGTTTTTATATGCATAAATAGCAACATTTCTGGCTAGAAAAAAATGAATTTCCTCCAGAACAAGTTTAAAGAAAGGTTAATCATATTGATAGAATAAAAATAGGCCAATCTTCACTGCAGAGAAATATTTTAATGTGCAGAATTACCAGAGGGAAGAACATTTTCTCTTGATTTTCATTTTGGAGTTAAATTTACAGAAAACAGCCTTCAATATTGAAGAAAAAAAATAGTTTTGATTTTTTTCCTTTTCCTTCTTGTAATGCAGAGATCCAGGACACTATTTTGTTGTTGTTGTTGCTCATAGACTTCCGAATGTCAAAAATAATGTGGTTTTTTTGGTTAACTGGTGGACCACCTTAACTCCTAGAGTTGATCATAAACATCTTCTCTGACCTTCCTTGTCAGTCTCTGTATCTTGGACCTTGTAACCGGCACTCACTAGATGCCCAGTGGCTGCATGGTATGATCATAGTGAATGATCTAGTCCCCTGATTCTTGGAAGCCTTAGCCTTTCTGCCCAAAGAGAGCCTTCTTGGTTAACACCCATCCATCCCTTCCTCATGTCTTGACACTTTTCTTTCCTAAGTGTCTCATCCAGCTATATATCTCCTTTCTAGAAGATAAACATAACCCACTATATCAATAAGAGCGACAAATTATAGCATCACCATAAAAAGATGAGAGGGCCTGTGCAGGACAGGCCTTGATACCATGTTCAAAGGTGAACTGTTTAACGTGGATATTGGGTCTTAGAGAAGAAGAAAATATTTAACGAGGTCAAGGTTTTGCTTCTGAGAGAAAAATAGTTTGGCTGCATCTTACAGTCTGTTATCTCATTACATACTATGAAAATCTCCTTGCCTTTGGGATATTTGCTTTATCATCTGTCAAGTCCATTGGAGACGGGGAATTAGAAACGTTGGTTGCCTCTGGCTCTGATTTAGCACTCTGGGGGCACAGGAGCCAGGAGAAATGTGTTGGTCCACAAATGAGCTGCTTAGAGTGGCAAGTGGTTGATGAAGTCTGGTCAGTAAATAGTGCTGAAGCCCAGAATGATGCCACACAACATGACGCAGAGTTTAATAAATACAATTCCAAGGTTGATTTGAGACAGAAACCTAGACCAAGGAGACTTGATGTGGACAGCAACACATGGGAAGCTCACTGTGTTTGCCTCTATTTTCTGAATATGACCCTATAAGGCAGGCCTCTCCTGGGGTGTGGAGCCAGGGACCAGGAAAATCTAATGATCTTGAGAGAAAAGCCCTCCAAGATGTGTACACCTGGATAGTGGCTCAGAAATGCACTATGCAGTTTTAGAGCCCTGCAGTCTCTTCTCTCCATCAAGCAGCAGATGTGAACATCAGGATCTGTGCTTCTTCCTCTTCTTCTTTCTCTCTCCTCCACTTCCTCCTTCTCCTCCTTCTTTTTCTTCTTCAACTTTTGTCTTTCGTATTGTCAAACCATTAAAATTTGGGATGAAAACTTGAACGTTGACTTCCTATTCTGTCAGTCAAAGTGAGGGACAAACTTGGAGTGCTTACTTCTTAACAGGGGTTAAACAAGGGTTAAATCAGTAGGAGGTTAAGGCCAAGTCAGTAGAGAGCAAGGGCGAGAATGTCACCTATCCGTGGACTTATGAATAAACAGTTTCCCTCTTTGTTATGACATATATTTCTGAAATAGATACGGACCATACTAGCACTTTGAAAAGCATCCTGACACATACCCCCAATCTTTAGTGTACAGGCATGCTTAGAACACATGTTTACCAGAGGATCATGAAAACTCAAAATAGCCAGATTTCAAAGATGGCTCTTAATTATTAACATGCTAATAAATTGATAACCCTTCTATCTTTCAAAATTATTCTCCAGGTTGTAAACTCTTTGTCAATCATAGCATTCTCTCTAAAATGCCATTCAAGAAATTTCAGTGTCATTTGAAATCTGTGTTATGTTTCTATAGCAGAAACGTTTATGTTGTTTAACAAAAAGAAAAAAAAATGCACGTGAAATAATGGGCAAGATTGAAGCATTGTGAAATCTCCACATTTGGAAGCATTTCGATGTAGGGTCCCAGCCATCTGCGTAGGACCTTGCCCAGGCCCTTAATTTGGCTTGGCTGCTCTGCAGGCCAGCTGAACTTCCCACTTGCTCCACAGTCCAGCTGGATTTCGGCATCTGTCTCTGCACGCACAGATTCAACATCTGCTGATTTCTAAGCACTGTGAAGGCCTCTGCTGCCCATGGAATGAAGGGAGGTTGGATCTTGACCAACATATCTGGGTGATTTCTGACACTCAAAATTCACTTTCTCTCTAATATAATTTCCTCACCAATTCTCCAAATATTTCTGTAGAAGGAAAATAGCACCAGATGTTGATCACCTGTCTCACATAGTTGGGGCACTGGTGGGGGTGTGGGATCGTCAATTAGATCTTCCTTATAGGCCCAGAAGCCAGATACTTTTGCCAGAGATCCTGTAAAAGACTGACTTCCTGGGTTCCCGCCCCATGCACTGGGCTCTAGGGAAGACCAGGCACAGAGAATTAGAAACCCTTAGGTTATCGCTACTATGTTGATTGCAGGGCTTGGCAATGACAAACAAGCACCACTGTGGAAAGACAGTCTCTCTCTTATGATGCCTTCCCATGCTGCCCTATTGTGAGCATGTAATATCTCTTTCCCACTCCCTGCCCTTTGCTGGCCATGCTATACTATAAATTAACAGGTTCCCCGCCCCCCCATCCCTATGATTTGTCTGGTGTTAGCAATGGTCTATATTTACCTTAGAATATTTGTGAAGAATTCAGAAGTCTCCCTACCCTGGTCTTGCATGTAATCTGTGTTTATTAACCCATGAACATACTGTTCTACATCTTTTCAAAGAGATGTAGGCATAGAATTGTCTCCATAGTGCTAAAATATTTAATATAGCTCATTAAAAAAATACCCATGGGTTTATTTAAGTGTCTCTAGTTGGGATTTTTAGGTCTCTATGCTAACATGCATGCCTTGGTGGGAATAAAACATTTTTTCTTTTGGTTTTTAATTATATTATAGTTGAATCACAGTATTTATACCCTGAAGGAATGTTAACTAGCAGAGGATAGAACCTCATTTCTCTCTCATTAACCCATCTACCCTTACCTCTAAGCCCTTCTGGTTCATGAATCTTGCTCTACTTCCATTTATATACTTTTAATAAATAAATATCAAATGGGAAAATGCTTGCAGATGTGTTCTGGGATTGTCAACTGAACCAAAAGTTTATGCACTAAACATGAAAGGGTGGATTAGTGAGAAAACAGACACCTCTCATCTCTCTCTCTAATGTATCTCAGACAGCATTGAGAATGTGCAGAAGAGAACACTCTGTAAGAAAAGATTTTATGAAATATGTATCACAGAAGCCATCATGTTCTGCTCTTCAAAGGGCCTCATTTCTCACCTTCCTCAGATTGGCTATGAAACTGGAATATAGATTAGGCAGCATCAGTTCATTCACGGCTAGGTAACTTTCACAGGTTCTTAACCGTTCTGCTTTGATTTTATATGTTGTTTTAGAAAAATGAGTAATTGCTTATGAATGGCTCTATTTTTCTAGATATTCTTGCACATGATCCTTGTCTACTCCTCATATATCCTTTAGCACATCATTTAAGTCTCTTTTAGCTTTGTAAACCTTTCCTTCCCCCCTCCCCCTTTTCCACCCTCTCAGACTTTACTCACTACTCTTCCCAAGCCAAAGAAACTTTAGTCTTTGCCCATAATAAAATTCCAAGCATTTCCAAAGGAGTAAGAAAAGAAAGAATTTAGGGAAGCAAGATGTTTTACTCATGAATGACTTATTAGCTAACCAAAATGTAAATAAACTTTTCCAAGAGTAGAAGAAACTGAGACCTTTTGTTCCACAAAATTTCACAAAACAAAATTAAATCTGGTTCTAGCTTCTCTTGCTCTGGACTAGGAAGAAATTCTCTCTTCACCATTCGGGGAGAGAGGTTCCCTTTCCACACTCTCAATTCACCTCACACCTTTCCAATTCCACCCATTCCTTTAGGGCCAAACAGATGACTCAGAGTCTCATATATATCGAAATTCACTGGACTACCAGTAAGCATATTTTCCAAGCCTGCACTCTTCCTTGGAATCCAGAAGCTTCGCAGGTCTTATGCCACCCTCAGAGACAGAAATCTGTACAGGCTAGTAGTCCTGGTTCCTGAGATACAGCTTCCCTAAATGGTCTACCAACCCCATTCACCTAAATGTCTGCAACCTTTCTCTCCCCAGAGTGGCATGAGAGGCTGAGTCTCAGTCCCTCTCACTTGTAGAACCTACCCTAGTCTTGAGAACTTTTCCCCCAACTTGATATTTCTGTGCCCATGTCCCTCTAGCTGATGTCTGCCTTCCTTACCCCTAATCTAATCCCCTCCATGGGATCAAAAACAAAGTGACATTTGTTGTAGCCCTCTGTTTTCCTTCCCAGTAGAAACTGTTCTGTTGCCAGGAAACTCAAAAGCTAAGAGGAAAAAAATATAGGGGGGGAACCACATAACTAAATGCCTCAAAAAATTATTTTACTATCAACATAAAGTAAGTCCTAGTCTCTTTTTAGCTAGTCTTTTTGAAGTTAATGCAGTATCTGTCTTACTCAAGGAAGAAATGACCCAAGGTCAGTCTGACCTCTTATTAACTCCAAAAGAATATATCAGCAACCAAGTCATTAAAAAAAGCCCATTCTGCCTTTTTCATTCATAGAACTTCATTAGGTTTATCTAATATGTATTTGAAAAATAATCTAAATGTATCTCACTCCAAGCAATTTAATTAGAATTCATTTAAATTCAGCAGAATGCAGACATCATATTACATGTTGTACCTTGATTCATTTTATTTTTACTTTAAAGATGCAATGGAGTTATTGGCCCTGTGGTAATATATCCAAAATAATCCACTCCATGCATAAACTAACTGGTCCTCAGGAACACTAAGGACAACAAAAGGTGCACGTAGTTAGGCATGCCACGCACGACTCTGAATTTAGTCTCTCTGGCAATGTGTGTGCTGGTGAGACAGGTACTTCAGGTATCAGTTCACTTATACTTTCAAATAGGTATCTTTTTAGCTTCCCCCTTGTTTTCCATCAGACACACACAAATAAGTGGGTCGATAAAAAATAAGAAATTATATTCAGACTCTATTCAAATCACCTTTACAATCACTATTAAAACATTAGGAGTCAAACCAAAAGCATAGGTAACAAAAGCAAAAATAAACAAATAGGACTACATCAAACTAAAAAGCTTCTGCGTCGCAAAAGAAACAATTGACAAAATGAAAAGGCAACTTTCAGATTGGAAGAAAATATTTGCAAACCATATATCTGATAAAGGGAGTTAACATCTAAAATATATAAGAAATTCACACAGCGCAAGAACAACAACAAAAAGCCAATTCAATTAAAAAATGGACAGAGAACCTGAATAGACACTTTTCCAAGGAAGACATATGAATGGCCAACAGGTATATGAAAAAGTGCTCAACATCAGTAATTATCAGGGAAATGCAAATCAAAAGCATGAGGTATCACTTCACACATGTTAAGATGTCTGTTGTCATAAAGACGAGATACAAGTATTGTCAAGGATGTGGAGAGAAGGAAACCCTTGTACACTGTTGGTGATAATGTAACTTGGTATAATCATTATGGAAAACATTATGGAGGTTCCTCAAAATATTAGAAATCAAACTACCATATGAGCCAGAAATCCCACCTCTGGGTATTTATCCAAAGGAAATGAAATCGATATCTCAAAGAGACACCTGTACTCTTGTATTGATTGCAGCATATTTCACAATAGCCACTAGACGGAAACAACCTAAGTGTCCCTCCTTGGATGAATAAATAAAGAAAATGTGATATATATATATACATATATATATGTATGTATGTGTATACACACACACACATACATACATATATATATATATACACACACACACATACATAGATGTATATATCTATGTATATATATACATACATACATACATATGTATGTATGTATGTATATATACATACCTATATATGTATGTATGTATGTATATATATACACAATAGAATGTTTTCACCCATAAAAAAGAAGGAAATTTGCCATAAATGAAATAAGTCAGACAGAGAAAGACAAATGCTATATGATCTCACAATACAATTTGATCTAAAAAAGTTGAACTCATAGAACCTGAGAGTAGAACAGTGGTTGCCAGGAGCTGGAGGGTGGAGCAAATGGAGAGATGTTGGTAAAAATCAGTAACTTTCAGTTATATGGTAAGTTCTGGGGATCTAATGTACAGCATGTGATTATATTTAATAACGTATTATGTACTTGAAATTTGCTAAGAGAGTAAACCTTAAGTGTTCTCACCACCAAAAAGAAAAAAGTGGTAACTATGTGTGGTGATGGATCTGTTAATTAACCTAGTTGTGGTTATCATTTTATACTATTGTACGTCATTACACTGTACACCTCTAAAAAAATCACGTATGACCTAAATATATACATTTTTTTTGTCAGTCATACCTCAATAAAGCTATAAAAACTTTTTAGAGTGTCAAGAGAACCAAGGATGGAGTTTGAAACTCTCTTCTTTAGGTATAATTCAAAATAACTAATGTGTCTGGAAATTGTTTTTCTATGAATAAATAGACATACAAACAGAAACAAGTGGTCTTAGTAACACAGTCTTAAAGAGTCTAGCACCACATAGGTTCTGTGTAAGCACCACTGTAAGGACGTGGACTTAGCTCATTTTCCAGGAGAGCCTCAGGACTACCTTTAGGGTTGTTGGTGATCATGTTCAATTTAATATAGCAGACTATATGTTTCTATGATTCAAGAATCATAGGGGATATCAAGCTTCTTTTTCTTATATTTTCTTGATCCCAAGTTGCCTATAGCTGAGACATTCACAAGTGGGAGGTGAGCCCTCTGCCCTCTTGGTTTACCAGAGTGCTGAAGCTGTCATCATGCCTCAGCACTATTCTCAGCCACCAGGCTGCATAACTGCATCTTTTGTATCAAACGAGCATTAGATGGTTCCGAAAACATGGCACGGTGCTGTGGGGAGGTAGGTAGAAGACATACCTTTAGCAAAACATATTTTTAGAATGAATTAGAGTGTTTGTTTTTCAGTTCTTAAAGTTTTACTTAATTTTCCTTTTAGTGAAACTTTAAAAAATTGAATGAGGCCATTCCTTTTTTTTTTTTTTAATTTGAAAGACAAAATCTTATTCTCGTTTTCGATATTTTGCCACAAACTCATTGGATGATTTCTGTGTCTTGGAAACATTGTTGCAGCTTCTACTAGGTGAGACAGGTGAGCTATGTGTGATGTGTAAAAGATCTAAAATTATTTGCATTTCCGCAGGTCTTGACATGAGAGAAAAGGAAGGAAAGGTGTTTTGTAAGTGGTTTCCATTGCAGGCATAGTAAGTGACTGTTTCCCCAGCAGTCCACATTGTAAACGGCCCCTGTCAAAAGGCAGACCAGACATATGGAGCGGACCTCCTTACTCTAACAGATTATTTCATAATGAGCTCAAGTAGGAGAATGGTGAGTGCACAGTGTAGATCACTGAAGATCACTTAAGTGACACGTTTTTTATTTTGTTCTTGTAAAAATGTCAGTGGCTTCCCACAACTTGATTGCCTGAGACTGGTTTTTAGTCACAGCCTCAGCAGAGGCTCCACTCATAAGAACAGATTAATCTCTTTTATGAAGAATGTGAATTTAATGAGAAGGTTCATTTTCAGAACAAAAAATCACTCTTTGCACCCTTGGTTTGTAATCTGCCTGATGTTTTTGTTTGGCTTGATGTTTTTAGCACAATACTTAGTCTTGGTACTTTTTAAAAAGTGAGAACATTTTGTACCTTATGGACCAAACTGAGTTGCCTTTTAAATTCATCAATTTAATATTGTTTTTTTTTTTTTCCACGACCCCACTCCTGACTCAAGTCTTTTAAAGTCTTCCTTAGATGGCCCCGCCTCAAGACCTCTCTCTTCTACCCATCTATCCTTCTGTCCTCTTCCATCTTAAAGGCAGCTGAGAATTTTTTAGGATTTCTCATTTAAGGGCTTCCTCTTCTCCTAATTTCCTCTTCCTCCTTTAACCCTGAAGCAAGAGTAGCAATAATAGATTTTTGTTGTTGTTGTTGTTGTTGTTAGAATCATCCCTACAGTAGAAATTTCAACAAGTCAAATTTCTTCTCAGTCATTATAATATTTATTTGTAATAAATATCCAATTTTCATTTTTACAGAAGACTTCACCCACCGGAATGAATTAGGTCTAGCCCATGCTGCAAAAATTGAATTTCGAGTTGTTTTTCAAGGCAGTCTGTCAGAGGTACTGAGATAAAATTACTCCTTTATTGTCATATCCATGTAATGGCAATTAGAATCATCTTTTGATACAAAGAATGATGAAGGAAAATATCAGCTAGCCTCCACTCAGAGAATCCTTTTATGACTTGAAAACAAAAGCCAAAGATATTTGTCTTCTAAAATTAGGCAAGGCTTGCCTACTTATTTATCCTAGGTTTCTTGCATGTTCTTCAAGTAAAAGGCATAATTGATGATCTCAATTGATTATACATTTTTCAAGCAGGCTTTAACTCTGTGTGGAAAAGTTCAGCACTTAGTGGAATCTAATTTTCCCAGTTTGTTTTACTTCGAATACATTATACTTTATGCATACAAATTTGGTAAATATGTGATAAAGTAATGGAATTTGACATGGGTCTTTATTTTAAAGGAGAGTGAATCACCAGTCTACTTGAACACTTTCTTTGTTTTTATTTATTCAATAGATTTTAAAGTTAAATGTTTGCCTTTTGGCCTCAGGGTTCACTACCATAATTCAAAATGCAAAGTTAAAAGCATTTTGTAATGAAAAATGTCAGTCATTTAAAAATGCATAAAGAAAGAAAACGGCAACACAGTCTGCCTGAAAATGTCCTCACCTCTTTCCTATTCTCCCAGAAGATGTTAGAAAATGTGTGAACTCAAGTCAGCAATTTCTATTTAAAACTAAGATCTGTGAGTTTCATAACAGTCATTGAGTAAGACTATTTCTCATTACTTTTTTGCTTTCCCTCTCTAGTTTCCGAAGGGCAGAACTTCTTTAAACTTTCCCAATTTTGGAATAAATTTATTAGTCAGACTTGAGGAAATACATTTGGGATTCATGTTAGCAATGTCATAATGCAATCATATAGATAGATTTAAATAATCAATAAGAGTACTGGTACTTACAAACTGTACTAAAAGGTAATAAAAACTATTATTCTGAGTATTTACCATGAGCCAGATACTGTAGTAGGCAATTTATAAAAACTATTTCCTTTAGTCCTTTTGACAGCCCTGTGAGATATATATTATCCCCATTTTATAGGTGAACAAAATGGATCTCAGCTAGTTAGTAGGAGAATCAAGGTCTAAATTCATTTTCAAAACGTGTTCTCATTTTATGACACCATTCTGGTCCTCTGGAGGAGGGTGACAAAAGTTTTACCTTCCAAGTCAATGATTAAAAATTGATCTTTTAAATCAGTTGTCTCCAAAGTAAATGCAAGATGATACCCTGGGATCTGGGAAGAAAATAATAGCGGTATTTTATATGTGAAAACTAAACAACAACAACAAAAATTTTATTTTTTTATGTGGAAACAATGAAAAAGAAATTACACTTAACTAATTTTTAATATATAAATTGATTCTGGTGCAATCACTCAACTTGTAGATCAGAAGGTTGAAATTTTATTTTTTAATTGATGTGTATTTTTATTTTCTTTATCTTTTTTCTTTTTCTATTTTATTCCTTATTTTCACTCCTTCTTTCTTTTTCTTTTTAATAACAACTTTATTGAGCTATAACTCACACACTGTACAACTTACTCACTTAAAGTACAACTCAATGGTTTTTAGTATATTGGTATTAAGCACTATATAGATATATGCAACTAACACCAGTCACTTTTAGAACATTTCATCACTTCACAAAGAAACTCTGTACCTTTTAGTTATCACCTCCTCATCACTCTAGTCCTACAATCTTAGCTCTCTACTTTCGGTCTCTATAGATTTGCCTATTCTAGAAATGTCATACAAATGGAATCATGTAACATGTCGTCTTTTATGACTGGCTTCTCTAGAGAGTCATATGAAATTCTTTGACAGGGAAGTGTACATTCTGCCACCAGAGAGGTTCATGGTAGCCTCCTGACCTCACCCAGTTTATGTGGGTCTGATTAAAGGACTTAGCGATTATATCATCTCAATAACTAAGCTTCACAAAAAGGATTGTTGGCTTAAAAATAATTCCAAAATGTACCATAAATAAATAACAAATAATTGTCTCAGTTGAAACTTCTCTTATTCTTATCTGACCTTTCTTCATCATCTGCATTGCAAAGTAAAACGAATGCAATGAAATTTAATCATATGTAACAAAAATATTAGGTGAAATTTGTTATTGTCAAGAAGACAATTTTAAATATGAATTGACTTCCATTTTATTAAAGGTGGACTTTGTTCTAAGTGTATAGTGTGCCTTAAAATATCTGACACAGTGTTAGCAAGCAATTAAAAAAATTAAGTAATCATAACATAAAGATAACTTCTGCAGTTTGCGGGAGGAGTGGGTTATGTTGAAAGTCATACAATCTATTACTTTAAAAAATTCCATTAAATGTAATAATAACTGTGTAATTAGACTCACTTGGTAGTTTTTACTTATTAATAAATGATCAAAATCCTTATACTACTGGAGAAATTCCTCTTCTTCCAGTCACTGTAAAGATGGCTGTATTACAAGATGGCAACAGACTAAAATACATTATTCTGTTGACAGATCATGTTTGAAAGATGCATAGAAAGCCATGCTGAAGGTTGAAAGAAGCGAGAATTAGAAGACTGCAGCTTTGCAATATTTGTATGAAAGTACAGGTGTACCCGGCATGCCTCAGTCAGAGGAGGATGTATTACAAAACTAGTGGAGTTTTAGGAGGCTGTACTAACCTAGGGAAATATCTGGTTCTTCAATCTTGCCTCTCCTTGAAACTTTTCTCCCATAATAAAAGTGGGATTTGGTTCTAACTAATGGAATGAGCAGAGAAATTTGGGAACATTAGAGCAGCAGCTTACTTCATAACCCTTGCCTAGAAATTCTAAATGATCCCTACTGAATTAAAACTCTACACTTTAGGTTCCTCTGCTTCTTACTTCTCTTTTCCCATCTCTGCGATTATGATTCTCACTGGCCAGCCCAGTGATTCCTTGTGTCAGTCTCTGCTTCAAACACAGCACAGCATTCTCTTTCCTGGAATGACATGCCACCTTCCTAATACCAAATTACATCTCTTCCATTGTTTACAACAAAAAAGACTCAAAACTATGTTCTCCATGAAACCATTCCAGATTTGTTTTGCGTACTTTTAAAGACTGAAATTATCCCATTAACTTCTATCAATTTTATACAGACTTACTTTAGTATGCAGGAATTTTTACATTCTATATTCAGATAATTTCACTTATTTATTTTCCATACCCTTCTAAATTTCTGGGAGGCAGAAGCCATACATTCCCTTCTTATAACCTGTACCCAGCAGTCCTTGGCAAATGCTACTGACTAATGTATTTTTCTGTGGTTAATATCAAAAGCCACAGAGTGTGCACATAATAAGTGAGAAAACATTGCTAGCAACTCAGCTACCAAAGAGTTTAATCAAAAACATAGAAAGAATAGACTTTAAGGTCAAAGATACCAATTTCAAGAGTTGATTACATACCAGTATCTTCTAAAAGTAAGTCAGAATTATGGAGTAGAAGGAAATGTAAAGCTCATTATCTTAGCCTCAGTTCCCCAGAAAGCAGAGAGGCTTATGTGCTGCTACTTTACTAAGTCTGGAATCCCAGGGAGCAGAAGTGAGGAAGGGATGGAGGGAGAGACAATACAAGGGCACAGAGTACTCAACAGAGCACCTTGTGAGGCAGAAAGAATTTATCTGTCTGCTTAAGTTTTCTAGTGGTCAAATGCAATACCTCCCTTGAATTTCCTGGTTGCTGATGAGTGGGCACCAAATAGGTCTCTACCAGGTCTGGCCCTACCGCATCAACCTAGAATACCCAGGGTAGAAGGCTCAAGGTGCACAAGATGGGTATGAGGCATGGGGCCACTGGCCTATGTTTGCATATGTTGGTGTGGTCTGCGCAGAGCTGGTCATGGCAGCCACCACTGGAGCTAGAGTGAGTGACCAGACACCCTGGAGATAGATGAGACCAAGAAGATTTGAAGGGAAGCAGAAGAGGTATCTTATACGTGCACCAATTGTAATATCATTACTTTACATGAAGGAATTCAAGCCAAAGTTCGAGATGCCAACGATTATGGAGCTTAATTAGTGGAACTCAAGAGTCAGGGGCTTCCATCTCCCTATTCGGTAACTTTTCACTCTTCGGTGACACTTTTCTAGACATATAACATATCATATACGTGAGCATTTGTGACTCATCCTCTCACACCAGCATTTCATATGTCTCCTACACATAGTGCCTCATAGACTCAGTGAAATATCGTTTAAGAGGGCTTCCTTGTAGCTTACTTAGTTTCTTCTAAACAACAACAACAACAACAACAACAGAAACTGATACTGCAGAGCCAGAGAACAGGTTAAATGCCATGAATACAGAATCTGAGGCAAAGAAACGCCAATTAATGTTAAACCTCTGGAGATATGTCTTTACTTTTGCCTAATAATCTTCTTCCATAGAAGTCTACTTAATACTTAAATGTGATAAAAACTTTCAGCAAAGAGCTTACAGATGCCAGGGTCCTAACTTCTCAAAACAAGAATGAAAGAATGTAGTAGAACACATGTGTCTCCCTCATTCAGGTGGTATTGTTTTTAGCCAAGGCAGTATGTACGCATGTTGAATTCATATGCTGACTCAGATCTGATGTGACTTGCCAGGGAATAGTTATCAGAATGAAAATGTCTCTACAGAAAGGTTGTCATGCTCTAATTCAAGATGATGACATAATTACTTCACTCATGCTAAAGAATTACAAAGCAATATATTATGTAACTCTACGTTGAAATTTTTCATACCTTTTTAAAGTAACATAGTCTTTTAACTAAGGGAAGAAAACAAAATTCAATTCATGTTTTATTTTAAATTTTATTATTTTGAAAATCTAATTTGTAAAACACAAGTTTATTCACAAGATTCTAAAGTCTATTTAACAGAACAAAATGCTCATGGTAACGGTTATGTCAGTCTTTATAAATACAAGCTCTATTATAACAGGTATTCAGCTTCCCGCAGTACTATTTTTCCTGAGACTCATGAATTTTTCATCATCTAGTCATTCTGAATTTAAAGTGGATAGGATGTCCTTTTAAATGCATAAACAAAGATGAAAATGTGTATCATAGTCTCCTCTCTATTTCTGCTTCTAAAATTATAGGAACTATGTATCCTATGTTAGAATGCATCTGGTGTGCTTTTCCATATACTACATGAATAACCAACAGTTCATTGTGTAAAATTCTATCCTATACCATTTTTAGCATCATTTTTGCAAAATAGCACCTCACCAGGCTTTTCAGAAATACATCAGAAAATAGCTTATTAATCTCAGTGTCTAACTGACAGATGGAATACAGTAAAAAGGAGGTTGTTTTTGTCTTTCAGAGCTAGTAGTTTTTCAAGGTAAGATGAGCAGCCATCTTTCAAATCTTCTTTTCATTTATATGTATTTGTTCACTTGTAAATTTGTTCATTCATTTATTCTATATTTATTGAGCATCTATTTCTTATCTACTCAGCAGCCCTCAAGATACCAGGAACATAGAAATAAATAGAATACATTTTCTTCTTTTCAGGAGTTCATGATTTGCACAGTATGATGAGTATAAGTAGAGATAAGAGTGTACAGATGAGAACATTTCACTCAGCCTGAGGGAGTGGCCAAGGGAGGCTTTCTGGAGAACGTGGTGGCTTAACGTTATGAGGAGTTAGGCGAAGGAAGACCACAGATCTACTTTGGTGGTTACGTATGGAGCGGGAGAGAAAGAAGTTCAGAGGAATAAGACAAGAGTAAATGAACTGAAAAGATCCTGAAGCAGAGAGAATGCTAGGGAGAATAGTCTGTAAAACAAATCACCCAAAGGATTTGCCCTGTGCTGAAAGAGAACAGAAGAGAATTTGATGAAAGGAAGACTGTGGAAGGAGTAGGGAGATGGAATTAGCAAAGTGTCATCATCTAGATTTATTTATATTTTTATTCACTTATTTATTTATTTTGCCTTAGTGACTAGTAACTTAGCTTAAATGTGCAGACCGAAACAGCAGCTACAGAATCTAGCTCCCTATATTTGGGAAAGGACTCATGAACTAATCTGATAAAAAGTCTCTCATTCTTTCCTGTTTTACAAGTCATGTTTATTAGCATGACGGATAAAACCATAATTTGCATCTTCTATCATACCAGCAGCAGCTGAATGACATGACCACTAATTAAAAGCAGAAATTGAATACAGCAGATTTGCTATTTTGTTTGGCTGAAGAAACAAGAATAGGCTTGTGCTGACCTTTTGTTGAAAGACACACATTGCAGATGTCTTGGTGGAAGAGTTTTCATCAGTCAGTCTGGCTGCTTTTTTTTTGTCTTCACCTTCCCCAGAATATTTCTGAGAACCAGTTACTTAGGTTTCTAGCACTGTGCTCTGTGCCCTCTGTGGGGGCAAAGAGATGTTTTGTTTTGTTTTGTTTGTTTGTTTGTTTTGGCAGCAAAATGATGGTATAACATAATAATTAAGAAGTTGGAATTTGGAATTATATAATCTAGTTTCCATTCAAACTCTTCCCCTTGCTAGCTCTGTGAACTTGAGCTGGTTGCTTAACCTCTCTAAGCATCAGTGTGCTTACCTGTAAAATAGAACAATAATAATATCTGCCTTATATGGTTATTGTAAGGATTAAATAAAATAGTAGATATAAGTCTAAACCCAGTACTTGGCACATAGCAAAAATAGCATTATTTACCTTAAAATGAATTAGAATTATTTTACCTTACCTGCCTCCATTTTAGAGTAAGGTATTAGGGAACTCAGCTCCAAAATCTTGGCTTAGTAGCTCCTCAGTGACAAAGACTGTGTCTTATTCATCTTCGCATATGTAGTGCCTGGCATGTAGAAGGCTGTTTCATAGATATTGGCATACATACATCAGAAGGTATAAAGTTTAATTTTCTTATATAATTTTCTGTCTTTGTGTGTGTGTATGTGTGGCTTGATTTTGTTCAGGAAAGGCACAGGATGCTGCCAAAGTTTCAGATACAGTGATTACAATTTAAGCAGCTATAGCACTTACAAGGTCAAAGCAGAAGTGTTCAGCCTTCTTTTCCCAAGGAGACTCACTCCATATGCAGCATTCTCCAGCAGACATACTCAGTATCAGGAGCAACTCTCTGGTGTATTAGCTATAACTCTCCCCATTTCTCTTTCACTTAAGAATGTAAGTTATTATGCAAATAATCAAGAGTGACCCAATGAAAGGATAATCATGCATCTAATCTAAATTAATTTTAAATCATTTTACATATTATTATTTTGACTATAATTGTTATCGTGTTATGTGGTGATTAAATCAAACTTACTCAAAGAATTCTTTGACTTCTTCACATTTCTTCAAAGTCAACACTTTTGTTTATTTCTCACACTCTGTCCACTATTCACCACTAACTATTCCCTTCTTGAAATTCTCACTTCCCTGGGTTTCCGTGACACCGGTGTTGCTCTGGTATTTTTCACTCAGCAAAAGCTGATCTTTCAAAGGCTGAGGATGACTACAAATCATCCCCCAGCTATTTAATATTCGCTCCATGAAAGTCTTTGTCCCCTTGGTTTTCTTAACACTAAGAGCTAACCCGGTCTTCCACTTCTGACTCCAGTGATATGCCTTTTCTTTCTCCCCATCCCCAATCTGGGGATTCCCCTAGGATTTCCCTGGGCCCTCTTATTTTCACTCCTATTCTCCCCTCCTTGGTGATATCTTAACAGTACTTTAGCCGTCACTCTTATGTATATAACTTTCCATATTTATCTCCTAGATGACTTCCCTATCCAAATCCGATCCCATATGCTAATACAGTTGGATCATTTGGAAGTTCATCTGGCAGCTCAAATTCAATATGTCAAAAATAATTATCTTCCCACTAAAACCAACTCTTTATCATGATTTCTTTAACTTTTTAATTTTTCAATTACAGTTGACATTCAATATTATATTAGTTCCAGGTATACAATATAGTGACTAGACATTTATATACCTTATGAAATGATTACGCCAATAAGTCTGGTACTCCACTGACACCATACATAGCTATTATAATGTCATTGACTATATTCCTATGTTGTACTTTACATCCCTGTGACTATTTTGTAACCTCCAGTTGGTACTTTTAAATCCCTTTGCCTTTTTCACCCATCCTCCTAACGCCCCCTGCCACCTAGCAACCATCAGTTTGTTCTTTGTCCCTATTATGATTTTTGTTAGTGAATATCTAACACTTCTCTTAGGCCGGCTTGAAAACCTTTGAGTAAATTCTGGTACTTCTCTTGACCTCTGCCTTTAAAAAAAAAATCATTCTTTTATTACAACCAAGCCATTCAGGGTTACCTAGGCCTACCTCAGCACTGTCTTTGAATTGCTCCATTTTCTACTTCTTCTGAATGGTATTGCCCAGTTATAGATGCCATGAAAAACATTGTACAAGCTTTACAATCTGGTGAAGGGGAAACAGAAGGTGTAGAAGCAAGAATTATAATACGATGACACAGACATAAAGGAGATGCATCCCAGAGAAGAGAGGGCAGGGAAGACTACTCAAAGGGAATGACAAAATGCCAGATCTTGAAAGATGAATGGGAGTCAGACTGACAAAGGCAAGATGAACACTGTGAAAGATGAGCACTGAATATGTGCAAAGGAATGCAGGCAAAAAAGACCACTGACTCATTGTTGAAGTGCAAGTAGCTCTGCAGGGCTAGAGCTCGCTCTGGCTTCGTGGGGGAATTAAAATGGGAGGAGTAGGAGGTAACGCTCCAGAGGTAATAGGAGTGGAGGAAGGGCACTTAGGCCCTTGTTTCAGTTATCTCTTTCTGCCTCACAAACCACTGAAAACTTCATGCCTTAAAACAATAGCAGGTATTGATTATCCCTCACAGTCCTGCAGTCTTGGGTGATGTTTCATCTGTGTTCCATGTGACATAGGCTGGTATGGCTCTACAGGGGAAGAAGGATCCAGGATCCCCATTCACATGTCTGGTGTTTCAGCTAAGGTGCTAGTGGCTGGCTGGATCTCTCTCTTTTCACATGGTTTCTCAATATTTATTAGTCTAACTCAGGGTTTTATACATGGAAGCTGAATCCTAAGAGGACAAAATATGGAAGCTACAAAGCTTCTTAAAACTTAGGCCCAGCTCAGCTTCCAGAAAAGGAGAAATCAACCCCACCTCCCATTGGGAGGAACAGTGTGAATGTAGAGGGATGGGAGGAAATGTTGGCAGCCGTCTTTGTATATGGTCTACCACAAGCCTTACAAATCACTGCATCATTGTAGGATTTTAAGCAGCAGACTGACATTTTAAACTTACATGTTTAAAAATATCTCTTTGACTTCTTTATAGTGATTGAATTCATGCCTTGCGGGCCAGTACCTGAAAACAGAACAACCAATAAGAAGTCTATACCAACACGTTACACGTTAACCTCAGGAAAGTCTTTCCATGGACCCACATGCCTTGCCCATTTTTCTTCCTCATGGAAACAAAGGCAATGAACAAAATGTGATGGATACCTTTATCTTTTTTTTTTTTTTTTTTAAAGCAAGATATTACCAAGGTATCTGCCCAGTACTCTGTGCCCCTTTCAGAAAAACAGATTCACATCTACCGTGGGGGAGAAAATATGTAATAGTGCAAATCCTCTGCTTAATGCTTTTTTTTTTTTTTTTAAGAACTACTACTCCTTGCTTATTTCATATAGCTGTTTCTATAAATAAACCAGGGAAGTCAGATGAGACTTTTGGGCAAGGCAGAGCCTGCTTTGTATTTCTAGGGGCTCTTCCTGTATCAAAGCATGCAAGTATATGTGACTGTAAAGCCCATGCAAAGTGAAGCCCTTGGCTCTTGCCTCCGGTTCCCACTACACTGGCCTCCAGGGGCAGTGCCTATGCAGAAGCTGCAGAAAATATTTACGGATCTTGAAATGTTTCATTTGAAATGATTACCTTGGTCACTAAATTTTCTTCATGAATAACAGTTTTAATGTGTAAGTATTTATAACTTAAGCAGAGGAGAGCCTATACTGGTGCTTATTAATGCGTCTTGGAGCAAACTGAGATCCCAAATCTGAGAATGGAGAGGAGATGGTCCTTCTGGATTTTGAGGGGTTTGTACAACCCCTTCATTTAAGTGTTCCAGATCCAAAATTTCTCTCTATAAAGAAAATAGTCTCTGTTCTTGGTATAAGAGCCTGAGGATAAGGTTGGGATACGGTCCCCCTTGGTCAGTGTTCAGGTCTCCATCAGGGTTTTGAAGACTTAGCTCATGCCATGATGGGCATCAGGATGATGTTCATTATCCCCATACTTCCCGAATGCAGCAGCTGGAAGCCAGGATCGCTCGAAGAGATTTCATCTCAAATTTTAGTTTTACCACTTCCTAGTTATGTAACTACAAACAAACTCCTTAACCCCTCTAAGCTTTGGTTTCTTTCCCTGTAAAACCTCAGCGACAATTGCACCTTCCTCATAGGATTGCTGTGATGGATTAAAAGAAATACTGTTTATTGCGCTTAGCCCAGTGAATAGCACAAGTGCTCAATATTCTAACTTACTGTTTTAACAAACTTCCTGCTGATCTTTGCTTTGTTTCTCTGTATTATCCAGGGAGATGTTAATCTCTGTGGCTCTGGGCCAGGTGTTATCCCTCCTTATTTGTGGCATTGGCTTGACCAGCAAGTACCTGTCAGAAGATTTCCATGCCAACACACCGGTCTTCCAGAGTTTCCTCAATTACATCCTTCTCTTCTTGGTCTATACCACCACACTAGCTGTCAGACAAGGTAAGCATGCAGATGCACTGGAAATATAGCTTGGTTTCTCTTTTACAAACATCTAGAATGATGAGCCATGACTAGATAACTTTTTCACTTACAGACAATTCAAAACTTCAAAATTCACATGTCTATTTTACAGTCATACAGTAAACAAAACGAATGGATAAATCACAAAGAAGCATAAATTGTGTGAATTCAGTGGGAAGCAGAAAATGCATGTATAGACAGAAATGTACAACTGCTGACTGTTTGAATTCTTGTTAACATTCCTTGTACCCCTCTGTGAATTTAAATAGAATGCTTCCCCAGAACCTGGAACAGGCCGATACAGCTGTTCTTAATAATGTTAGCCCTGAGAAATTCAAGGGAATTACAGACAAATATATGTTCTTTGGGAAAGTGTCACAGGAAAGATGAAAATAGTAAACACAACTCTAGTAATAGCAAAGGGGAAAAGAAAGAAAACTACCACAAATGGCCAGGTGAGATGTTCTGTCTAAACTTAAAATAGCTAAAGCAATAAAGCAAGTCCTCCGAGTCAATGCAAGAAGAACTTTTTAAGGGGCGATTGCTGTTGCCATCTTTGGGGTATAGCTCTCTAGGGCATTCCTCAGAGCCTATGATTATCACTGGACTGGAGTATACACTTTTATCTATGACCCAGAAATAGCCAACAATTTTCCCCCAGTAGTAACTGTTGACTGTAAAATATGCACTGAAAAATAATCATAAATAGGTTTGAAGACAATTATATACCTTAATAATAAATAAGAATATATCAATCGTAATAATCATACTTTTTGAAACTTTTATAAGAGCTGTGTATCAGTATTTGGTTTTTACATTTCTTTATTTAGATTGCTGTCCAGAATAATATTGCTTAATTATAATGATTAGCCCATTACTAAAGTTATCTTAGAGGGAGAATAAAAAATG
The DNA here is from genome assembly GCF_000151845.1 of Pteropus vampyrus. Taxonomy (NCBI): domain Eukaryota; kingdom Metazoa; phylum Chordata; class Mammalia; order Chiroptera; family Pteropodidae; genus Pteropus; species Pteropus vampyrus. Next base: position 10,822,887 of record NW_011888824.1, on the reverse strand, counting down.
AATATGTTGAGTATGAATTCCAGTTTACCATTGGATTTGTTTTAAAGTATTGAAGATCATTTCATTTTCTCCTCAAAAATATGTATTATCAGGGCTTGCTTTAATTAGCCCAGTACAAAGAATATAAACAAGAATAAGATTAAATTTAAGACAATTTTGTAAATATTTTAATGTTACAAAAAAGAAAAAGAAAAAGAAAATTTACATGAAAGTAGTAAATTTATTTTCCCTACAGTTCTAGAACCAAACATTCCAGACTATGAGGTAATGAATTGTAACTAGTCTTTGGGTTCTCTTCCGTCTTACTTTCTAGGAGTCCAGAAATTTAACAAAAACCTGCATCAGGACAAAAGCAAAATCGAGCCATTCTAAGAAACAGAATAATTTCACAGTCACAGATAGAGACAGAAAAATTTAGAAATACATTATTTCTAGCAAAAGACTCAAGTTTAATAATAATACCTTCTATTGAGCCTTTATAATGTACCAGGCACTATGTATGTGAAATCTCTCTCTTATTCCTTCAATCAAAAGAAATAGGTATAATTATCCAAAATTTTATAAATGAGGAAACCGGAGCTCAGCCAGCATTAGGAACCTGCTCTGGGCTATAGAACTAGGCTGTGTGCCTTCCTGGGCCACCCTGCCTTCTCCCATGTGAGGTCCAGGGGAGGCAAGAGGAGGAAAGAGAGCTACTTTTGAACAAAAGATGGAGATGGGTTTTTTTCCTTGAATTTCAAAACTCTAAGTAAGAAACCAGCCCTGGGTTCAAGGTCTAATGAGGCAAACAATGAAGTCAAGAGGATGTGGTTGCAGATTCGGGGGTGGGCAAGGGAGAGGCATAACTGGAAAGAGGCCAAGGACTAGGAGCAGCAAGGACTCTGGCAGAAGACTGAAAAGGGCCTAAGGAAATTCTATATTTCCTAGTCAGTGATGAAGAGAATCAATTTTTAAAATGCCCAGTCTGGAGATTTTTGCCATTTCCTCAGATAATCGCTAAATTTGCTGACATGTCTTTATTTGGGTGTTTACTCAGAATGTTTGTTTTTTTGTTTTAATCTTCATCTTTAGAAGTTTTAATAGGCTGGCATTATGTTCACATCTGGAAATCGACATAGTAATTGCATTAATTTTGTGTAGGCTGATTCACCACTATGTTCTAGAAACATAATAATCTGTTTACTCATGCACCTCAAGATTTGAGAGGGAATGAACAACAGAGGAAAGAGAAGAGGGTGGAATATCTGGTGTGTGCAGGGAGGTGCTCTCATAGCTGTGATTTCCCCTCCTTTCCCAGTGCGCCTGACCACGCTCTCTGAGAGGGCTGCAGATTACGATGGAGCAAGATGTCCGTCTTCCAAATTTTACCAGCACAGTCGTCACCTGCCCTGCTGGGCCATCATATTAATTTGATGCCACTTTAGGCCACGTAACAAGTTGTACTTGGAAACATGTTTTTAATCAAATCTGTTTTTATAATTTTAATCATACAACTTCTAAACATTTATAATTGTTACATGTGAACATAATGTGATGCATGCAAGAAGCCCTTCAAAGCGTATGGGTGACATGATAACAAAAGCCTTATGGAAATTTGACTTCAAAGTTACACTGTATTCTCTTTATCAAATTTGCTGGATCAATGATCAAAGATTCTGAAGCAATAGGTTTCAGTAGAAGTTCCAGCATAACTCCAGTTCAAACTAGAGTTTTGAACTTGTCCATGATTATTTATTAGTTCCTACACAAATGTGAGTGCCATCCTACTTTTAAAAAATTGTATGTTGTTAAATAAGTTTTAAGTCTAGCTCTATCCTTAATTGGAACTAGGTTTTTATTCCAGATAGTTCTAAAATTAAAAACAAAACAAAACAAAACAAAACAAAACAAAAAACCTTGTGTTCATACAAAGAACATCAATAATAAATTTTGTAGAAAAAAGTACTTCAAAAAAGTAGTTTCATTGACATTGTATCAAGATAGAGAATGTAGGTAAAATTTAGATAGCTATTACTTCAAGGTTCATTTTAACCACCCTGAGAAGTTATTCAGGTAATTAAAATGTATCCACAGAAGTAATGCCTGAAACCCAAACTCATGTTGTATGCACAAAGTAGGGCTTCAGGGATTATAAAGAAAAACTCAGTCCTCCTTCTGTGTGTCTTTCCTTCACTCTTACACTACTGTCACACTTACAACACCGAGCAATTCTGCAACACCAGCTGGGTGTCTTCAATTCTGACACTCTCTACCTGGAGTCAGTGTTATATCCCAAGGTTAAGGGCTCATTCTCACAAGATTGCTTCTGACCAATAGGCAACAAATAGGAGGTTCCCACAACCTCCTCCTCGGGCTTGGTTAATTTTCTAGAGCCTCTCACAAGACTCAGGAAAACACTTTACTTACTATTGACAAGTTTATTATAAAAAGATACAGATGAACACCCAGATGGAAAAGATGCGTAGGGCAAGGTATGTGAAGAAGGGGTATGGAGCTTCCATGCCCTTTCTGGGCATACTGTTCTCCCAGCACCTCCACGTGTTCACCAGTCCCGAAGATCTCCAAACCTTGTACTTTTGAAATTAGTATAGAGGCTTCATTACATAGGCATAATCAATCATTAACTCTATTTCCTTCCACTTTCCCCTCTCTGGAGAATAGGGAAGTAAGGCTGAAAATTCTAAGCTTCTTATCATGGCTTGGTCTCTCTGGTGACCAGCTCCCTATCCAGGAGCCCACCAAGAGTCACCTCTTTAGAACAAAAGACATTCCTATCATCCTAGAAATTCCAAGGGATTTAGGAACTCTGTGTCAGGAATCAGGGTCAAAAACCAAATAGTAGAACAAAAGATGCTCCTAGTGCTCTTCTCACTTAGGAAATCACAAGAGTTTTAAGAGCTTTGTACCAGAATCTGGGGGTAGAAACACACACACACACACACACACACACGCACACGCACATTCATATGATATATTCTATTATTTCAATATAACTAGGAAAGTAAGGAGAGGCTTCCAAAAACATAATGATCTGTCAAAGAAATTCTTAAAGGAAGACTCTTCTTCATATCCACTTTTTCTTAAAATTCCACATAATGCTAGCTGAAATTATGAAGCAGAGAAACACGAAACGCAAAGACTCTAAACAAGAAGAAAGAAACAGACTGGGGTCCAACTGAAGCTCATCCCGTTTTTGCATTTGTGTTGTAGAAGCAAGACATGTAACGGGTTTTTTAAAATAAAGGTGAAAATAGGGTACATTTCTTATCATAAAAAAGTCATCAAACTTTTTGCCCATGAGTTTCTCTTAGCAATTATTACA
>NW_011888824.1:10816137-10819515 GCF_000151845.1 Pteropus vampyrus | reverse complement strand
AACCACCCTGAGAAGTTATTCAGGTAATTAAAATGTATCCACAGAAGTAATGCCTGAAACCCAAACTCATGTTGTATGCACAAAGTAGGGCTTCAGGGATTATAAAGAAAAACTCAGTCCTCCTTCTGTGTGTCTTTCCTTCACTCTTACACTACTGTCACACTTACAACACCGAGCAATTCTGCAACACCAGCTGGGTGTCTTCAATTCTGACACTCTCTACCTGGAGTCAGTGTTATATCCCAAGGTTAAGGGCTCATTCTCACAAGATTGCTTCTGACCAATAGGCAACAAATAGGAGGTTCCCACAACCTCCTCCTCGGGCTTGGTTAATTTTCTAGAGCCTCTCACAAGACTCAGGAAAACACTTTACTTACTATTGACAAGTTTATTATAAAAAGATACAGATGAACACCCAGATGGAAAAGATGCGTAGGGCAAGGTATGTGAAGAAGGGGTATGGAGCTTCCATGCCCTTTCTGGGCATACTGTTCTCCCAGCACCTCCACGTGTTCACCAGTCCCGAAGATCTCCAAACCTTGTACTTTTGAAATTAGTATAGAGGCTTCATTACATAGGCATAATCAATCATTAACTCTATTTCCTTCCACTTTCCCCTCTCTGGAGAATAGGGAAGTAAGGCTGAAAATTCTAAGCTTCTTATCATGGCTTGGTCTCTCTGGTGACCAGCTCCCTATCCAGGAGCCCACCAAGAGTCACCTCTTTAGAACAAAAGACATTCCTATCATCCTAGAAATTCCAAGGGATTTAGGAACTCTGTGTCAGGAATCAGGGTCAAAAACCAAATAGTAGAACAAAAGATGCTCCTAGTGCTCTTCTCACTTAGGAAATCACAAGAGTTTTAAGAGCTTTGTACCAGAATCTGGGGGTAGAAACACACACACACACACACACACACACGCACACGCACATTCATATGATATATTCTATTATTTCAATATAACTAGGAAAGTAAGGAGAGGCTTCCAAAAACATAATGATCTGTCAAAGAAATTCTTAAAGGAAGACTCTTCTTCATATCCACTTTTTCTTAAAATTCCACATAATGCTAGCTGAAATTATGAAGCAGAGAAACACGAAACGCAAAGACTCTAAACAAGAAGAAAGAAACAGACTGGGGTCCAACTGAAGCTCATCCCGTTTTTGCATTTGTGTTGTAGAAGCAAGACATGTAACGGGTTTTTTAAAATAAAGGTGAAAATAGGGTACATTTCTTATCATAAAAAAGTCATCAAACTTTTTGCCCATGAGTTTCTCTTAGCAATTATTACAAGAATCCTGCTGCTTTTCAGAACTACTTTCAGCAGTTTTTAATAATAGATACCCATTATTCCTCTTTGGGCAGTTTTTAACTTCTGAATGTATATAAACTACATGGTCGATAATTCTCTCCTCTTTTTTTCCTTTTGCCAATTTTTGTTAGTTCTCATCTTTTCGATTCCTCTTTATTTGCACATTGACAATTTACTCAGTGGTGGGGGAGGTAAGGATTGTGGGGCAGTTGAGTAGTGCATGTATTTTGCTCTCCAGCAAATTCTTGAAACATAGACATTAAAATATTTATTGAATTTTTTATACATTTCTTTGTGTCAGTGTGTAAATTAGAAACAAGTCTCTAATAGTACTAACAGAGCACTCATAAAAATATCACCATGTGTAATGCCTTTGGTTATAGTCTAAAGAGAGAATACTGAAAAGTAAATGCATGCCTTGCTTTTTATGAGAATTATTTTTATTTTGAACATTAAATTCCAGAAGACAGAAATCCTAGAGGTCTACATTCAAATTTCAGTTCTAAGTGAGAAGGTATTTCAAGCACTCACTCTCTCCCAGTCCCAGACCCTACCAAGTTCTTTTTCCCACCCAGAGCTTTCAAGTAAGGCAGGAGAGATGAGAGAAATATATTACAATGACAGACTTGTCCACCCACAACAGATGGATGCAACTCATGTGCCAATGGTCCAGTCCCACAGCCCTCAGCTTTTCAAATGAATGTTCTTCTCAGAATTTGCGCCAAAAAAAGTATTTCTCTTTTTGGTGGTGGCTGGGGAAGTATTAATCAGAAGGTAATTGTTGCCTCTTCCAACCCGAGACAGGCTTCACATTTGTTCTTTGCAGATACACTGCACTTCTCACAACTACATAGGCTCAATTCTCAATTACCAATGTTGCAAGATTTAAAATATCTATTAATTAGAAGAAGTGTAGGGCTTCATACAAAATAATATTGACCTCTCAGAGAGCCACGCGAGATCAAAAAAACTTAAGTATCTGGCATTTCACAGAGTATTAGACCCAAGAGTCACCTGAGGATCTCACCTCCTCAGTTCTGTTAATATTGTTCTGCCTATGGATCTTTGCTCTTTGCCTTTTTTTGCTATTTTCTTTGCCGCTTACCATAGGAAGTCAAAAATACAAGCAAGGACAGTGAAAAGAGTTAAAGCAGGATCCAGGATTTTCTCAGAGCAAAGCCCGAGTTCTGTTTACACACAGCTCAGTTTCCAATTCTATGGATGACCTTGACTAAGTCATTTAGAAGGGATTGTTAATGGGTTGGCAGAATAAAAAAGCACTTGACAAACGTAAATACTGAATTATAACTCCCTCAGGAGTGGTGGGGGAAATATTGTTGTCATTTACCTAAGTCTCGTGAGGTAATGTTCACTAGAGCCTCTTAAAAAAGTCTCCCTTGTGGGAAATCACTTGGTAAACCTCCATTCCTATTCCTGTCAGGTTGCATTTATTTTTACTTCCAAAAAGATAGAGAGTTTTAGTCCCCATAGTATGGAAAGGTTGTACCTCAGGAATTTCTGAGATACATCCTCAGTGGGTGTCCCCATAGTGTGGAAAGGTTGTACCTCAGGAATTTCTGAGATACATCCTCAGTGGGTGTTCCCCGGGAAGGAGAAGAAAAGGGGTTGGAGGTCCATCTAGAAGCATGCTGGGAAATTGGCAGAGAAAAATCACAAGAGAAAATTAGAATCCAATTCTAGCAAAACTGCCTGCCAGTATAGGCAGCAACTGGAATTCTCATGTACTGCTCTTGGGAATACAAAATGATACTGACACTTTGGAAAATAGCTTGGCAGTATCTCATAAAGGTAAACATACACTTACCATATAATTCACCAATCACATTCCTTCAGGAGAAATGAAAATATATTGTCCACACAAAGAACTATATGCAAATGTCCATTGCAACTTTATTTACAATCTCCAAAAACTGTAAACAACTAAATACTTATCAACTTGTGAAAAGATAAATCTTGTGGTAACTTCATACAATGCCATATACTCAGCCATCAAAAGGAATAAGGTACTGATACATGCAATCGTATGGATTAATCTCAAAAATAT
>NW_011888824.1:10781755-10815270 GCF_000151845.1 Pteropus vampyrus | reverse complement strand
TGCTTCACAGTGCCGTGGCTGTCCAAAGGTCACAGCTAGCAGAGTTTGTTCTCGGTAACAGGATGTGGTTCTTATCTTTGGGTGCAGGCTTAAGGCTCCCGACAGAAATGTACTATATATCTTAATTGTCATAGAGGTAACATGACTATATACATTCACCAAAACTCTTTAAACTGAACACTTACAAGGGGTGAATTATATTGCATGTAAATTATGCTTTAATATGCCTGACCAAGGAGCAGGAGCTAAGAATTGACCATCCCCTATCACAACGTGGTTGCCACGATGAACTAGTGTATCATTTGGCTCAGTTTCCAATATGTAGCTATATCCTCAGTCACTTTCCAATATTAAGAAGCACCATTAAAACTTCCTTCATTGTGGCGTGCTTTCAGACCACAAGAATGAGTACAGTTTCCTCCCAAAATGTACCTATTCCAAGGAATTCGCTAGTGGGACAGGAACTGTTATTGATCAAGTTCACAATCCACTAAATGATGCCAAAGTACACACATTCCATACACTTACAGCACTTATAGGGTGAATTTGCACCAAATCAAGTCTCCCACAGTCTTAATCAAACTTATTGTATCCAACAGTGCATGTCCTGTTTGTGCTAAAATGGATGAATCTCAAAGTGATACCTTATTCAGAACTTTCAATATCACCTAGCATAGTAAGTGACTTTTCAATTGAAGGAAAATTACATGAATATGTAACAATATCTTCTTTTAATGAATCCTCAAGTAAACTTACACACACACCCACATACACACTTTATACATCCGTCATTCCCCACACCATATACTTTATTAATGGATGCTCTCTGAGTCTTTCGTTTCAAACAGCATATAAGCTTGAAGGGAAGTACTGTCTCCCTGTTTTATCTGGAGTCCATGTTGGCTGTTAATTCTGAAAATCTTTAAGCATTCATCTCTCCATGCTGAGAGCTGGCAGAGAGCAGTACTCATTCCTGGCACGCTGCAGCATTCATGTGGGAGATTGAAGGGTGGTTACAAGATGATAACTGTATTGCCTGAAGGAGATAAGTCCCCTTCTGCCAAAATAGTGCTTTGTATGTAATTAGTGTAAAAATTCAGAGGAATAGAGTTTATCCTTAAAATCATCTTTCTCATTAAAAAAGAATCATAATGGAAGAACAAAGCAGTCCCTGCAGTGAATTGAATTGCTTTCCTTAAGTTTTCATTAAATCAAAGACTCAGCAGTTAGCCATCTTGCAGACACTAGTGCAGTCTGCTGCTGCATGAGATTAGCAGGAAAAAAAATATGAAGCAAACGATTTTTTTCTTCATTCACAGGATTGGAATTGTATTGTGATAATCTTTAGATCAGAATTCCCTGTCTATGCAATTTTTGAGCATCTGGTTTCATTGGTTGCCTTTTCTGAGATTTTTGAGGACCAGGAAGAGGATCTCGTAACTCACCAAATTTAAACGTAATGCTTGCAAATAGTGAGTTCTAATTATAAGTCGAAGTGACTACTCCTTGAGTGACCTATATGAGGAAAAAAAAATAGAGGAAATTGACTTCCAAGTAAAAGAAAATACAATCAGAATTTATGTTTCTGACTATTTTTTAGTATTTGACACTTCTATGAAAGAGAATGAGTATTTCTTTTATCTTTAACTACTAATTAGCCATGTCTAAGAAAATATCTATCTTTAAGAATCATATTTAGGAATTATTACCTAAGTTTACTAAATTAAAATATAATTTTAACAATATAATTTTAAACAATTAGGGTCAGACTTTTAGTGTTTCTCAATTTAATCAAAATTCAAGAGCCAGTGAGTCAGACTAGTAAGTTTTCATAACTTGTCTATGTTGTATTTCTTCATTCTGTAAGTCAAGATAATAATAATAACTGGTTTACAGGTTGTGTGTGAACTAAATGATATATTTGGAAAACTAGCACAGTGTCAGGCATAGAGAAAACATTCAATGAATATGATGTGCCATCATTGGCATTATGTTTGCTCAATAAATATTGATTCTCCTCTCCAGCAACTTGAATTTTATACATGTAACACTTAATTTGAATAAATTCTACCATAAGGATCTTGAAATTCATTAGCCATCTTCTGGCATTGATAGTCTCTTTAACTTGTCGCTGGATGTCAGAGTAGGCACAGGTATGGTTCATAGAGGGATCAAAAAGAAGAGATATTTTAGATGCTTTCTTACCACTACAGTGTCCGTTGCAAGTGAGGGAATTCGCTGAAGTAATTATTACACTAGCACCCTCAGGATGTAGAGTGGGGCTTCTTCTTCCTGAGAAAGCCAAGCCAGGGGTAACAATGGGCACCCAAAATCTGTTCAGAAGGAGCCAGAGCTACCCTTTTACTTCAGGTGTAACTTCACTCAAGTGGCCCAAGCTATTAGAGATGGGGATGGGAACGGGGGAGCCGAGGTGGGAGCAGTTACCAAAGGAAAGAGTTGAAAGGACAATTCCCTAGGCCAGGGCTTTCCCCAGAAATGTTTTGTGCTAGAGCTCTGATTATGATTGTGAAGGCTTGGGGCAGAATTGCTTCCAATGCTTTCTCTTCCACATATTCTGTGTGGGTTTCCTATCTCTTCTCCTGTTTGCTCTCTTCACCCCAGCTTTTTCCTTCTCACACAGCCAAAACTGATAAGCAAATGGGAAGAAACTGGAAGAAAAGTCATTCTCATTGCCTTTACTGAGACAGGACTGTTAATTACAAATTCAGACCTTGCAGAGAAGATCTAGATTCAGTGTAAGCCCTACCTGCAAATAACCACTCCAGCTTACTATTCTTTGCTCAAGAGAAGGCTCAGAGCACAAATACACCAATTAAGATCAAGTGTGTTGTAAACTAAGCTTGACTACCTTTTTTCCTGAATGCTCTTTTCTTCCACAACACACACAGAATGCATCTGTGAACTGCAACCAACTCAATACTCATACAGAAAGCAAACAGACACAAAGCAGCTGGGAAAACGGCATTCCCATTTGGCCTGCTGACTGAGGCACATGCCAGCTGGAGAGGGTGAGGAAAAAGAAGTGTGGTTTGACCAAAGCCAGGACAGGATGGCATTTCTGTCCCTGATAATTACCAGCAAGGAATCAGTTTTTGAGACAAGGACCATAGATGTTTTAGAAGATCGTATCAATTCAATTGTAGGGATTCATCAGATGCATTCCAAAAGTGAGCGTTCGGTCACTATTTTATAACCAGAATCCCACATTTCCATCAGTTATTTGGAATAATCAAGGAACAGCATGTCTCTTTTAAGGCCATGTCCACGGAAACCCTAGTAAGAAATCTGTAAGCAGAGATCTAGTCTTACTAACAAACTATTGCATGGACAAGAATTGTTCTTGGATGAACTCATTAAAAGGAATCTTGCTCCCATTTTTTGACAGAGTATGAACATTCTATTTCGTTGTTGAAAAATAAAGTCAAGGTGGGAGAGGGAAAAATTAAAAATAATCCAAGATTAAAAAGTGCTGAAAAATGCCCTGAGAGAGCACAGTCCTTGGGGCTACAGAGCCAGGGAAGTGGCTGCCAGCCCGTCATGCTCTAGATGAGATGAGGGTTAGACCACACTGTCACGGATCATGGAGTCATTGCTCCATGACCATGATCCATTGTCACAGATCACAAAACCATCGTTCAGCAGGAAGGGCACTCCACGGGCAAACTCAATGAGCTACTGGGGCTTCACCAAATTCAAAGCAGCAGGTCCCATATCTGCAAGCACATTTCAGCTTTTGGCTTTGTGGCTGTCATTTGCTGAGGTCGAAAGTCTCAGCTGTGCTGTGTTAAACTCAGGACCGTTATAGCGCCACTTTAAGCAAGCTATTGATTTTAAACGTTTGTCAGACTACAAGAGACTAAGTTAGATCACTCAGAAACAAGCAAAGAACTTATCTTCTAAAAATAAAGTTAAGAAACTTGGTAACTTCTTTTTAACGGAGAAATGTGTGGGCAGAGCTTACATAAGTGTCATAAATGTAGAAGTCTCTGCACTGTTAAAAATTGTAAGTTATTTACTATATGGAAATTTAATAGATCTCAACTCCTGATTTCTGTTGTTTTGACATCAAATATGTTGAATAATTTAGATACCTGACAGGAAAATTATTGTGAATGTGTTCCTGTACTTACAGTGTCTCTTAACTGATGGAATCAACCTGGTGCACAAGCCAGGTTGTGCACCCTCCCTAGCCTACAGAGTTTTATAGTTTTAGTTCTGTCCATAATTATTTCATACCAAACCTTCTAGAAGGCTCTGACCTGATTACATCTTATTCAGATTTCTATTATCTACATTTAAGGTATCTTACCTTTCTCAAGTCATTTATTCCTTCATGTATTTATTCACACATTATTTCATTCATTTAGTCAACAAGTACATTTTGAGGGCCTTCTGTTAGACACTGTACTGCTAGGTGGGAAGGATACCTAACTGAGAAAAGATGATTTCCCTTCTCCACCCCCCTCTAAGCTCATAGACAAGAGAAAGAGAGTTACAAGTAAAAAGTCCCTGTAATTTCAAGAGTACAGATCTGAGGGCCTTGCTTTCTCTTATCTCTACCACATCTTCATTCCAAAAGAATTTACTTCTCCTCTGTCATTCATTTTACCACTCTTTTCTCCATCCAGCTACCAGTCCTCCCTTTCCCAATTCACAGCAGAAGAATTTCTTATGAGCAGTTAGGATCAGTACATTGACTATTTCATGGTCTTCCCCTTGGCTTTTCTTTGATCATGCGCGCATTCTTTGCTCTAGACCCTGACTTCACATTAAGAAGAGGTGCAGCTGTTCCTCCAGTCCCTGTACCACCCCGACACTGTCTCCCTGGGAGAATACAGCACAGACTTCATCCACCTCTTTTATTTAGACTTAGCTGTGGTGAGTTCTTGGCTGCTAGGCTTTTACAAGCTAGAGCAGTTAGCTATTTTCGTGATTATTATTGACTTCCAACACCCTCAAAGATCTCCTCTGCTCTTACAAACAGGTATAATCTCTTTGCCTGACCTAAGTCAGTGGCACCCCAACCTTTTTGGTACCAGGGACTGGTGCTCCTATGAGAATCTAATGTCTGATGATCTGAGGTGGAGCTGAGGTGGTGATGTTAATGCTGGGGAGCGGCTGCAAATACAGGTGAAGCTTGGCTCGCTCGCCTGCCTGCCGCTCACCTCCAGCTGTGCGGCCCCATTCCTAACAGGCCACAGACCGGCCTGGGTGTTGGGGACCCTTGACCTAAATGACCCCTCTATGTAGTGGCAAATACTCTTACTTGTCTGACCGTATCCCTTTAAGAAACCTTTATCTTTCTGGTGGTTTGGGGATGTACCTTCAGTGCTTTCTGGTATATGAACTTAAACTCGTCCCAAGTTTCTAATAACCCTCATAAGATATTAGAAATCACAATAATTTAATGTTATAAAATTACAAGTAGTAACGCAGTAGAGAATATCAGAGTTCATGGGCTTTATCCCAGTACCTGTTAGAGGGAAAAGACTGCCAACCATCCACTGAAACCACTAGCATCTGTGGATGGAGCAGCAGGATGGAAAAACAAAATATCAACCTCTTGCTTTTGACCAATTAGCTTATTTTATTTCCTTAGTTTGCAGCATGCTCCATTCAGCAAATATTCATTGCCTCTCTTTCAGGGTTTTAAGTTACCATTTCGTAGTATTCTAGAGGAGTAAATTAATGATGCCTTTGATAACCAGCGTCACAATATGGATAATTTCCAATGGTACCAATTCATTTTTAGAAAGTAGCACAGATAACTATCCAATTAAATGCAGCAATGATTATGATTCCTTTGAAGAAACCATTATTGTATTCTATTAATCTTATACCCAAATCCCTGATCTAAGTCTACTTATTCATGGCTTCACCTGAAAACCAGAAAAAAGTGTCTCCCTCTAGTAAACATATTGCCAACCACAGGTAAGCTCCGTGTATCTATGCAACTCTCATGGTTAAAAGTTTAAACATACCCAACAAACTAACTTAGAAAGCTGCCATCATCTCTGGAGTCGAAGTTTTATTTGGTTGTGGAATATGTTGACTGATAAAAAGTTGTTTTGAGTTAAATTTCACAAATATCTATTGAGCCCACTGTGGACCAGATACCATGCGTGATCCTTTCCAATGCTGTCTCTCCATCCCCATCAGCAATAGCATTGCCTAAGCTAAGCCATGCATCACCTCTTGCCAGGACTGCTGCTGTATCCCCCGAACTGCTCTCTGTCTCTGACACCTGCCACACCTGCAGTCCTTCTTTTAAAACTTTATGTGCTATAAAGTGCAGTAGTCAACCAGGCTTTAGATGATCATATAAATCCTTTCTTATTTATAATTTATATTGAAATCAGGATTTACAAAAAAATAGTTGAGGGAGGAATTGGCTAATAAAAGATGATTATTTGCCATATCCACTGACATCAACATGTACTTCTCAGTATCATTTTGTGAACCAAAGTAAGGTCTTTTAATAAGAATTCAAAAAAGCTCAAAATTAAGAGACTAGAATGTTGCTATTTCTGCTTTCTAATTAGCCTGTCTTCTTGAGTAAAAGAGGCTAAAGATGTAATATTCTAATTTCTGTTCTCCGAACAGGGTTTTTTTTTCTGAATTATAAGCCAAGTTGTCTTGGATTACAGAATTGATCCTAATATAAAAAAATTAACTTAATATTTTAGGTACTAGTTTCATAAGAAGTGACTGGTTAATACTGTGCTCTATGTACAACATTATTGCTAAACTCAAAGAATTCCATTCACTTCTTAATATAAACTCATTAAAATCAACTCAATTTAGTTAAAAGTTAAAATAAATTGAAAGACCTCCTTAATAATAAATCTTCTGATCAAAGATCTTTGTTAGACTGCTTCTAAAGCTGATGTCTACTTTATAAAAACTGCTAAATACTAAGAAGAAACCATGAAGAGACTTTAAGACAATATTGAGGTGACAATGTTATAACCATTTTTTAAATTTATTTTTTTAATTACACAACAATACATGGATATAAACATTACATGTTTATGTTAATATAAACATTGTAAATACAGACAGAAATTTAAAAAAGAGAGAGATTGTGCTTCTCACCCACCACATAAATCTCACTCACTTCTTCATAGGACATCTTTGCTAAATTTTGTTATTCGTCTTTCACAGCATTTTTTATGTATATACATTCATATACATAGTTATAATGTGTTTTTCATGTAAATGCTAGGAATTATATATGTTTTTTCTGAAACTTGCTTTGTTTACATAATAACATTTCCTGGAAAAATTTCCATTTCAATACGTGTACATTTACTTTATAGTTTTTAATTGGTACAGTAGTACTGATAAGCTCACAATTAGTGGTCATAAAGATTGTTTCCAATTTCGAATTATTCCATATATTTTACAAGAAGCATCATTGTAGATATATCTTTAAATACATGTGAGAGTATCTTGTAGTTTAAATTTCTAACAATTTAAATCTTGAGTCAAGGGGCATTTTAAATATTAATATCATCAAATTTCCCCTCCCTAAAAGGTATTACCAGTTCCAAAGCCTACTAACAATATTTGAGAATATGTTTTCCTACTTTTTTATCAATGTTGGATATTAGCAGTAATTTTTTTGTCAGTCTGAAAGTTAAAAAAGTATCTCATTGTAAATTTTATTTCCTTAGTTACCAGTGAAATGAGCATTGTTTCGTATTCATTTACAAGATTAAATAACTTTTAAATCTTAAAATAAAAACATGAAATGATTGCGATCTCTCCCACAGTCTGTTCTTGGTGTAAGAGTTAAGTCCTAGTGGACTCCCTTCCTTTTTTCTTTCACTCAGTCTCTTGTTTTTTATCTCCTCCTGAATGAGTGAAAATAGGGGAAAACAAATGAGCCCTGTGATACCTTCTCCTGGAAGAATGCCACTGCCAGAGCATTAGAATAATAATATTGAAATTTATCTCATCCATAAACCTTTTATAGTAGTGTAATTAGTAGGGCTATTAATACTACACAAGCCTAGCTTTCTTTACTGATGTAAACACAGCTTGTGATCACATAAATGACATCAGTAATAATCCTTTAGGGCATCATGTATACCAAAGCACTTGAGTCACTTTAGCTAAGGCTTAATCAGAATCTCCTCATTCAAAAGAAAAAAAAAAAAGGATTCTTTTTGCTTAGAAAACAGAGTGTGAGGGATAACCTTTGGGCATTTTCCAACATTTAAACATCTAAATTTTGGATTCCAGGGAAGGTATACTGGTATAGATGTGCCTGGGAAGAATGGATTGGAGAGAAATAGAAAAATTCTAGCCAGTATCAGTGCAGAATTATACCTGTCAGCCAAATATTCCCTGCCTATTTCTATATCTCAGTGTCATTTACATATAGTTATTGTTCCTCTTGTGGCATTTTAAATTAATACTTAATCCAAAAAATGAAGTTAGTTTAGTGTACTGTAGATGTTATCTGTTCTTCAAAAAGTAATGAATGTGACATGAAAGTAGGTTCCAGGAATCTCAAATCAGTGTAAATTAACAATGCGATTTAGATGACTGGTGTGGGAATCATGACAGTAAAATCGTGTTCAAAGACTGTCTCTGTTATGGTTATATTCCCTCCTTAATATCAGATCAAGTTAATGTCTCTGTGACTCAGGTTTCCTGGCTGATAAAAACAGGCTGACTGTAAAATAAAAATTGTTTTTTAACATATTTTATGTTCTCAGAGATGGTGTCATTCAAATGTTAATCTATTTGATATTTGAGAGACCATATTTAATTCAATGTGGGCTTTTTAGGGTCAACTATTAATTTACTTAAAATATAGTACTGAATAAAATTAGTCTATTTCAAGATGAGTAAGATTTTCTGAAGCAACAGGAGAAAAGTCAGTTTATTGAACTTGGATTATCATTGACAAAAAGAAGAGCACAATGAAGAGAAAGAAATACTGCACAATGAGTTTGTTTGCTTTTTATAACCACGCTATATACTATTTCTAGTGCCTCCCAAGGAAGAAAGAGAAAGAAAATGAGAATATATAATATAGCTACATCATCTTTAAACTTAAAACTATTATATAGGTCATTTTATGGATAAACTGAGGCTCATAGAGATTAATTAATTTATCAAAAATTACGTAGTGGCTTCTGTTTAGGATATAGTAGTCACGAAAGACCATCATTCTCACTCTAGCAACAGAAACATAAAATCATAGTTTTTCTGGGCCTACCATAAAGCTATGGAAGAAAAGAAATCTAAATATATGAAACCCAGAAAATTCTCTTTGTGAAAGAAGAAAGATTCACAGCTTCTTTCATCCTTTGCAGAATGACACGAGAAAGAATCCACAAAGAGAGATGTAAGAAAAAAAGCAGCAAAAATCTTTAGGTTTTAATGTCCACATATCATTTGGTGTGACAGATTATAATTCTGAAGGACTCCAGCCACAGATCAGGTCTAGACACACCTGCAAACTATGTTCCATGGCTCTTTGCTTGGTGCTAGGCATATAGTATACCAAAGACTAAGAGGTGGAACAGAAGAGCTAAAAGAGAATCTACCTAAAGTGTTTGGAGCCTCCCCAAGTGCATGAAAGCCATCCTTTGAAGGTTGAGGGGAACAGTATAAGAGATCTGAGAGAAATGAACTTGAGGCACTCCAGACTTTCAGCTTGCCAAGGATTGGAGGCATGGCAAGAGAGATGAGAGAAATCTTTCTGAGACATTCCAAGCAGAGAGACATTTCTATAGGTGCAAAAAGCCTAGTAAAGAACAAAGAGAATTCCCTCAGCAACCCAAACAGTAGTCAGCGGAGCTATAAAGCAAATATATATTTTTAGTGGTTTAGAAAGTGGGTAGCATGATTATGAAGTGTAAAGAGATCTCCAGAACCTCGGCAGTTCTCATATCTGGAGAAGGGTAGGTACTGATCCCACTTTCAAAATATTTGAAGTCAGTAGTGAACTAAGTCACACTAAAATTGCAGGAAGCCCAGTTCTGCTGATTAGATTGACTCAGTAACCCAACCAAGCAGGCTGGCATAGAAAAAAGGACATTCTATTTTTCAATGTAAATATTATTTAGTTCAGTCTCTACTGTTATTTTGTATAAAATATTCAGATATAATAAAAAATCTACTAAACAAGTGAAGAAGCAAGAAAATGTGACACATGATTAAGAGAGAAAATAATCAATAGAAGCAGACCAGGTGATGCCATTAATGTTAAAATTATCAAACAAGAACTTAATAATAACTATGATAATTTTAAGTTCTAGTGCAAGAGGTCAACAACATTCATGAAGAAATGGGGAATTTCACCAGAGACCAGGAAACTATTTTTATTTATTTTTTTATGTATTAAGCAAGGCAACCCTTGGTTGACCTCACAGATTGCAAGGACCTTATCAGCTTACAATCCCTTAATTTTTTATTTTTTTACATCTACAGCACCTGGTCTTCCTAGGTGGTCTCCCATCCAAGTACTAACCAGGCCTGACCCTGCTTAGCTTCTGAGATCAGATAGGGTCGGGCTTGTTCAGGGTGGCATGGCCATAGACACCAGGAAACTATTTTTAAAATAGTCAAATGGGATGTTAGAAAAAAAAAAAAATCACTATATCAGAAATAAAACATGTAAGATTCAGCAGAGGAAAGAATCTTTGAATTTGAAGATAGGTCATTACAGTATCCAATTGAAATGAAAAAGAAATGAGTGAAAAAAGAAGGAAGACAGAATAGAATATCTGGGACAATATTCTGAAGTAATCCAACAGGCATGTAATTTAACTTCCAGAATCACAAGGAGAGAGACAATGGGGTAGAATAAAATATTTGAAGAGATAACAGCCAAGAACTTTTCAAATTTGTTAAAAGACATCATAAAAATCCAAATAGCTCAGAATATACCAAGCAGAATAAATGCAAAGAAAACTATACCTGGTGTCTTATAGTCAAATTATTAAAAACCAAAGACAAGGAGAAAATTTTGAAAACAGCAAAAGAAGGAAGATACGTTACACAAAGGGGAAAAAAACCTCTCTTGAAACAATGTAACAAAAAGAAAAATTAAAAAGTACCCATCATCATATAAGTCTATAAACAGTAAAAGTATCCTTTAAATATGAAGGCAAATAAAAGGCATATAGCTAGTAAGATAAAGATTTAAGATATGAACCAAACCCATGTAAATGGGAAGATTGCTTCCCACTAGTCAGCCCTGCCTATAACTTATTGTATTTGTTGTGTATAGATTGGCATATGTCTTCAGCAATGCCAGCATTTAAATGTTTAATTTTCACAATTTGTTTTTATTATAAATATAATGAATGACTTGTAGAAAAGATTAAATTAATAAAAAGTATAGAAAGCAAAATCAAAGCCCTCTATTTTTACCTCTTACAGACTCCAATTGCAAATTAGAAATTAGAGACAAGCTCCATTGAGTAGTTGGACATGGCCCACTTTCTTTGATCTTGTTTCTCAGACTTGAGATTTGAAAAGTCGTAGAGAACCCTTGTCAACCCATCTCTGTTATGGCAGATCCTCTTTGGCAATAAAAATATGAAATTCAATACTTTAAATGTGCAAATTCAGGATATTCTATTTCTTTCTAACTCAAAGAAAACCACTGGAAAGAGCAAAATTTTCTAATCAATTTAATATAATGACACAAGATAATTATTTGGGTTGTAAAAGAAAGCAAAAAGTTTTATAGTTTCCTGCTACCAAGTGTATCTGATATTCTATAACTCCACATGTCATTATTCAGATGTTTTCAAATTTAGTTATGAAGTAGTCTCACCTTCATGAGCACCACCATTGTCATAGGCATACACCTATATATTACCAGCAAATATGGCTGGCAATTTTAAAAATTACCATTTTTCAGTATGTATTCACAACAGCATCTCATGGCAGAAGATGAGAAGTCATGCCCGAAGGTTAAAAGAAATGGCTTATTTTGACCACAAACTTAAGCTCCGCTTAAGAAAATATCTGTAGCCCCTACATGGTTCAGGATTAGCTCATTTAATTTTAGGCAGAGCCAAGAAGGAAAATAACTTCGCTTGTTTATAATGAGACTTATTAGAGGGAGGAAAAAAATATGTTTCTTTTTTGTAGACACTCAATATCCTAAATCTATTTGGGCAGGGGAAGGACACCAAATATTAAATTCCTCTTTACAAGATAGTCATTGAAATATTTAGAAACAAACATCATGCACACTGTTCTCTTCTAGGCTGAATCCCTCCAGTCCCTCAAAAGTTCTCCTTGCTTCATTACGGTCACTCTTCTCTCCACATCTTCTGTTTAGTCCTTTAATCTTTGAAAGAGAAGTGCTCACTTCTCTGCTGTTCAGAGTTGGAAGAAGAGGATCACTTTCCTCTTTCTAAGTATTACATTCTTATTAAAATTTAAACTTACACATGATTTGTTTGCACTCACAACTCTTTGTACCTAACTTATCCCAAATGAAAAAATAATTGATTTTCTTACATATTCCTATGTCCTTATTGTAGAAAAGCATTTTCCCAAATAGCTAATTCCATAACTTTTAACTACTTATTTTTTCTGATACCTGAACAGAATTTCTTCCACTGTATTATACATAAACTCACTTCTTTCTAATTATCTTTTGGTCACTGTAAGTCATATTAAATCACCAAAACCTTTCCATTTTTGACTAAGGACTATTGCATACATTTTACAGCTTTCTTTGTAGGTCCTATTTTCTATGCCTATTATAGATTTCACTGCATACCTCCAGACTCTCTTTGATCTCTCCACACTAAAAATGTGAAAGTCTAAATTAGATACTGTTAAAAATAGTATAACAGACAGAAGTTCATCTTTTCTGAGCAAGCCTCCCTATCCCCGTGCTATCTTAGACAAATTTGATTTTGTTGTATTTCTTCTATTAAATCAAAACTTACTGGCATGGTTAAGAAAGTAAGAAGGATAAGCCCTCACATGTTCCTTACAGTTAGAGTGTGGAATAGTTGTATATTTCATCATGAAAACACAGAATGAAAAGGATGGATTGAATTTCTGTAAGAATTTTCCTCTTGAGTTTAAAATGCCAGACCTTATACTGGGAATGATCTCCGTTCTAGTCTGGTCTGATCTCTTTTTTTTATTGTCCCCCAAGTCCTCATTAATCTGTGACGAATGAGTTACAATTTGCAGAAAATTCTTAGTGTTTTTTTTTTTTAAATAATTTATATTCATACTTTCAGCAGAATCTTTCCCAATTGTAGTTCCACTGTTCTAAGTAGTGATCTTTTTAATTTGCTACTGTAAATTTCAAGTCCCTTTGGAATCTACCGTGAACTCTGGAAAGTGGTCTCTGCCGGCTTAGGAATGACTTTTCATTGCCTCTGTGTGAAGGGTCAGTAGGTACGTAGATCACCCTGGGCTTTGACAGGAAGAAAACATCTAGGTTAAGTGCTGCCTATAAAGCCATTCCCCATTCCCCTTTACTTCTTTGCTTCCTGTCTGACACTGTTAAACATCCTCTTGTCAAAGTGCTGGGGTATGTGGATGTCGAATTACCTTATGCTCATATTTGTAAGATATGGGTGTTCTGCAACAGTAACTTTACTAACCTTGCAACTCAACATTCCCCAGAGCTGAAAACCACAGCTAATCGGATCCCCATCATTGCTCCCTGACCCTTCTGTTCAGATCCCTTGGACATCTACACTACTAAATATCAGCACCTCCTAGGACATGGTGATTTGATTTTTGACCCTTCTGTGAAGGATGCCCTCTTTTGTCCCCTTACCTTCACTCATGCTTCACCAGGTATGTTCCTCCTCGCTTCCTTCTCCATATCTCTCTTGTCAGCATACCATGTGTGTAGGGCGCAGCTGTTTGCCCATGTATGGGAAGACAGGTTCACCTTCGGTCCTTGTGTTTCTACGACTACTTTTTAAAAAGTTGTCATGTCCTTTTACTTTTGTATTCAATTCAGCTCACCATCTTGTATACAAGAATTTATTTTTAGTGGGGTTTTTTTTACATTAAAAGTGATTTTTAGCATATTTTATCTTTCTCATGATACCTTTTACCTGTCATCAGCTTTTAAAGGAGGAATCACAAGTAGTTCAAGGAGAATCATATGAAGAAAAACCAGATGTCTTTTTCATTGCACTATACCATATATATAAAGAAAATTCCCTACACTGGGCCTCGGCAAAGACCCTATCCTTACATCATCAGCTAGAGGAGACTGACAGACAATCACAAGATAGATATAAGATTTATCCCAAAGATAATTCCCTTATCTTGTTTCCAGGATTTTTCAGTACCTCTGTAAGTAGATTTGTGCTCTAAAAACCCATGTCTGTAATTGACACATAATCAGATTCACCCATGGTGATTCTGCAGTCTCACTCTCTTAAAACTAAACTTAGATAATAACAAAACAGTTTTGAACATTATCCTTAAGAATATTTTTTTGTTGGGAGCCATAATAAAAAAGCTATGTCCATAATAAAAAAAAAATTAATAAACTATTTAATACAACTATACGTGACTAAATGCATTCATCTCTTTTCTAGACAGAGATTAAAGTAATTTTCCTTCTTGGTTAAATTCATGTATACTTTTTTCATACCTGGGAACTAAGGAGAAACTGGCTGGAACCAGGTTTATCTTAGAGGTTTTTAGGACGGGGGCATGATTCTGCTTCTCTTGTAAACATAGATTAGATGGTCAGGACCCTATCCAGAGCCTTTCTTTCTAGCCTTCGTAGGGGCTGAGGAGGTAGTTTTAATATTAAAATAGTTGGATGGGTTAATTTCAAGAATTCTATATCCTATAAATAAATTAGTCCTATACTTTTTATTCTGTATTTAGTGTATTTTGTCAAGGTGAGCCTCCAGTATCACTTTATGTTACTAGAATCTAGACAATGAGTACTTTTTAAAATGATCACATTAGGATTTCTAATTTTTTGGTTTATAAACATGATATAGGCTATATGTTCTGAGAAACCTTATCCACTATAGTACCTGTAAGATTATGGGATAAAATAGTTTTTAAAGGTTTTTTTGTTTGTTTGTTTGTTTTTTAAACATAACTGACTTTATAGGAAACTTATGGGAATTTGTGGAGGCCAGACATGAGCTATAGGCCAGAAGCTCATCTGGATGGACATACTCATACTGGTGCTGGTTTACCTTCAGGCATATAAGAGCTGATCCTGGTGGCTTAGAGTTTGGTTTTGGAATAATGGTTTTAACAGGTCAGCAGTAAGGTATTTAGAAGTAAAAGCCTGGAACATAAGTATGGACTATAGGACTAGAGACCAGAATAAATTTAAGATTGCCAAAGGGAAACCTTCTCAGTGGATGAACTACAATGAAATCTGTCCCATAAAAAGAAGAAGTAGAGATATATGCCTGTCTAAGCTTTGATCTGGTTAGAGCAGAATCAGTAGAAATAAGTACTCCCCTGAGAATGTCTGACCACAAGCCCACATGCATACATATTTGAGGCCAGAAATTACATTATCTGTATTAATTCAAAAACAGTGAGGCTAAAATTTAATTTTAACTAGTCTCAGATTAACAGTTTATCTAGGTGGCTTCCATAAACAATTACAGATTCACTACAGAAATATACTTTCAAAATCCCCACAAATAAAGTTCCAAGGGATATGGGCTAATCATTTTTTTAATGTTAAACAAACCAAGGAAACAAACCACCATAAGTGCCAGCATAACAATAAACTATAGAAACTGACCCATAAAGATAATAGATATCGGAATTTCCAAATAAAAAATTTTAAGTAAATGTGTTTAATACATTTAAAGAAATAAAAGAAAGTTTTCATTATATGACAAAGGAGAAGGAGACTATCAGAAACTGATCCGGTAGATGTAAAAAAAATCAAATAGGATTTCTAGAAATGAAAAACATAATAATTGAAATTAGAAATTCAATGTAGAGGTTAAACAACAGATTCCATTTCAATCTAGAGAGAATTTGTGAATTGAAAGTTCTTAAAATTTTATTCAGGATACAGAACAAAAGATAAAAATAAAAATATGAAACGATGTTACTGACATGGAGAATAGAGTGAGAACGTGCCACATGAACTCTGATTCTGGAGGGAGATTATGACAGGAAAGGAAGAGAGATACTAAACAGATAATGACAACAAATTTTCCAGAATTTGTTGAATGAAAGACTCAAAGCTCTAGATTCTAAAAGTCTTGTGAATAAAAAGCAAAATAATAAAAATAAAACCATATCATGATATAACTGAAGGACACCAAAGAGATCTTAAATACAAGAGGAGATAAGCATGAGCCACAAAAGAATAACAATTAGATGAATGACAATATCTAGAAAATAGTATAATAATACCTTTCAACTGAGAAAATAAAACCTACAGTTATATATATAATAAAATTATCCTTTAAAAAAGAGGGTATACTAAAGATATTTTCTCACAAGTAAAAATAGAGCTTACTACTAACAGATCTTCAGTAAGGGAACTTCAAAGGACGTACTTCAGGAAAATAAATATGATCTAAGAAGAGAGAATAGGAAATAAAGAAAATGGTAAACATAAAGGCAAATATGAACTGTGTAAAACATAATGATAATGTTTAATTGGAAATTAAAACCACAAGCAACACTAGCATTTAAGTCAGGCGGTGATGATTGGGATTAAATGTTCCATGGTTCTTGCACTGATGTGGAAGAAGGCAAAATTAGCTTTAAACATTGGAATATTACATTTCTTAAGAAACCACTAAAAGAATAGAAATAGGACACATAATTTAAAACCTGTTGGAGGGAAGACAATGAAATGAGAGAGCTAAATTCAATAAATTCAAGAGACAGAAGTGCAGCAGGGAGAAGAAACAATACATAAGCCAAATTAAAAGTCCAAAAACATTGGCAAAAAAATGAGTAGAAATACATCAGAAATCACAATCTATGAAAATGCACAAATCTTTCCACTTCAAAAATTCAGTCATCAGAATGAATTTTTTAGAATTCTAGCTGTATGGTTTTTACAAAAGATACATATAAAAATGGAAAGATTTTTTTAAAAGATTGAATGTAGAAGAATAGAAAAAGGTAAACGACAAAAACACCAAAGAAAAAGAGAGCTAGTGTGGATCTATTTGATAAAAACTTTGACAGAAGTATTACCTAGTGATGAGCAGGCTTACTAAGGGAATTTCAAAGGATGTACTTTATTTCCTATTCTCTCTTCTTAGATCATATTTATTTACCTACTAATTAGAGGTTTAGTTTTAAAAATGTTAAATAATCTTAAACTTGTAAATACCTAGTAATATAGATTCAAAATAGAGAAAATAAAAATTGATATATGGAAGTGGGAGATTTTTAAGGCAACTCAATAATCGATAGATTAAGAAATACTATAAAGTATGTTTGCTAATTTTATTTTTCTAAGGAAACAACTTTTGACTTGGATGATACTTTCTATATGTCTGGGTTTCTATTTCATTATTTTATTCATTTGTCTATTATTATCTTCTTCCTTATTCTTTCTCTGGACTTAAGAAATTCAATAATGTATAGAATAAACCCAAGGCATTAATAAACTCAAGGCATTAATAAACAAAAGCAATTTGAAAACAACTAGGAGATAAATAGATATGGATGTTCTATATTATTCATTGTTGTGAAATGACACTGTCATTCTCATATATAATACTCACTATGCACGAAAACATTTGTAACATAATTATACTTTTATAGACTTATCAAAACACTATAATGTAAAATAACCTTGATGGTACTTTTTCGTGGCCAAATTTAATCCTTTAAGACCATTATAGTAAAATTTAGGTGATCTTCATGATTCTTTTAAGTGCATAACTAATTATTGTTTGTTTGTTTGTTTTTGTGTGTTGTTTTGTTTCGTTTTTGAAATGCTCACCCTGGAAAGATTTTTCTTTGGTCTGACTCGAAAACTTTAAACATCTCTCTCAAAATCTACTTTTAAGTAAGAAAAACTACATGGCTCAGATTGTTGCAGTCCAGATGTCTTGAAATACCACCAGCAGTGAGAATCTTTATTTTCTGAAGCTTGAGAGGTGGCTTTGAAACCCATGACAGAAAGCAAATTATTGGATGGCATGTGTATGTGTATTTTATGGCCACAATTTAAGCTAAAATTCCACTCTCTGAAGTTAAGGTCAGAGGTGAATTCCACCTGGATAGCTGAGAGCCATTATTGATGACAGAGGTGAAAATGTCAGAACAAAATTTTTCTTGGTGCTAAGACATCCATGGAAGAAGAGATTGCTTTTTAGAGAAAAATTGGATAGATCCCATGAAATGACAACACTGAGATAGAGCTCAGCACTCAACAGTGGCCATCAGTGAACACTCATTTCAAAAAAGAGAGCTAGTGTGGATCTATTTGATAAAATAGAACCCAAAACGTGTGCTTCCCAATTAGTTCTCATTACCGAGAATCCCAAACTAATTAATTCAAGAAAAGCCAAGCCAGCTAGCGATGCCTTCCTGGAAAGGGTCAGTTGGCTCAAGGTCTACAACTGACTCTGCATTTAATTGAACATTAGCAAAAACATTTTACAAATCACCGTAAATCCATATTCTGGTCATAATCTCCTACTGTTTCTTTTCTTTTGTATTGTTTAATCGTTCATTTGAATTTCTTCTTACAAGCAAAAGGTAAAAATATTCTCTATTCTTTGAGCTTTTGCTCTTTTCCCTAATTTTTCAGTATCAGAAAGCAGAGAGCAATTTGTTTCTCTCTCCACCTTTCTTGAAACAGTGGATCTTTCAGCAAAGACGTTTGTGGAATTGCTAGTGGACCAGCACACCTCACCCTGGTTTTTGATTCAGATCCCTCTGGGTGATTTAGAAAACAGCAATTTCTAGCAATTTTCTAAGATATGATGTTTCCTGACCAGACACAGACAACAAGTCACAATGTAACATATACCATGAGAAGATCACGCCAAGTGAGGGTAAGATAACCATACATCCCTGTTAGCCTACAATAGTGTGAATTATGCCCATGTCTTGGAATAATTATTAAGAGCATGACTCTGTTTCTAGTTGATGGGCTACCTGGCTCTACCATACATGGATCAGGTTTTCTAGAATTCCAGTCCAAGGGGTTTCCAGGCTTCACCACAGCATGGACTCACTCCCAGCTACACTGTTAAAGGGGAATAACATACTGAGTGAAGCATCTTACCAGCACTCAGAGACTGTGCTCTGAGTGGGCAATATATGCCCCAACTCTACTCTTCCCACTTCTCACTACTAGTCCTCCAAAGGACAAGAGTATCCTCCACCTGAATTTCTAGGGAGGGGTGCAGCAGGAACTGTCTGTGGAATCTTTTAGGGTCAGGACCTAGAATTAGTGGCAAAAAAGAAAAATATGTGCCATACTTGTATTAAAAAAAAAGCGCTCCAAAGGAATTTATTTATATGGAAACATCGATATTTTAGTATGTGATATATATAACTAAAAACAGTAGTGGGTTTGAATTTCAAGCCACATCCTCAGATTTGGAGGAAATAACATATCCTTCTATTTTGTGACCGAATCTATTTTAACTTTAGCTACCACCGATGAGGAGGAAGAACACTTCACCTTTGTTATATTTGTGGCTCTCTCCTCCCCTTAGTGCTGTGCTGTGGTTCCAAGATCTTTTCTGGTATCAGGGATGAGGCAAAGGTTCTGTGGTCATGGTCATGGGTCACCAGGAGATGTGGTTTCCACTGAATTACCTGTTGTCCTGTCTGCATGGCCCCTTCTTGTCCAGCAGCTCTTGGTGGCTCCTCACGGCATGCTTGGGGAACAGCTGTATCCTTTAGGCTTCCTGCAGACCTTTCGGCCTAGATACACTGATGACAGCATTAGCAAGAGGCAGAGCCGGGATGTTCATTACTCTGAAACCCATTATTGTTTCTTCTTTCCTTTTCGTAACTCTTTTCAGTCTGGGAGGCATGTCTTTCTTCCTGGAGTCAGTAAATAAGTTCTACTTTGTTTTTTGGTTATCCAAGATTGCATATACTGCAAAATTCTTCTTCCTTTTACCTCTTCTGCAAATTACTCCTAAGGTTTTATGCTTTGGGGAAATAAAAGCAAGAAAGATTTGCAAGCTGATTCTGCTGCCACATTTCCCCTGTGGCAATAAAACAGAAAGTCGATGACCAGTTTGAATAAATGGAAGGAATAAGGAAAAATACAGGGAGAGCAGAAGGAATCTCAAAACAGTATGTAGCCACAAAAGTCAACAGGAAATGAAAATCAAATAAGGTAACCAGTTCTGTTTCCACTTCAATATAGATGCCTCAGGGAAGCATTCTTTGACTAGTGTAGGGGTCCCCTTTATAGCTTTGGGTAGTACCCTGATTATTCTTTTTGTCATAGTGATTTGTTAGAATTCTTTAACATAGAAGTGATAAACTGACAGACTGTAGGCCAGATAAGGACTGTAGATGGTGCTGTGTTTGGTCCACACAAATTTTAATGTTTATTAAAATTTGAATTTATTGGAAACACTTAAAAAGTCAGAACATTTCACATAAAAATATGGATTTTTAGCTTCTGTTGAAAATCATACCTGGCAATAGAGGGTGCTTGGCTGATAGATGGCAACGATCCCAGGAAGTGAGCTGTGGCTTGCCCTGCAAGATAAGACAGACACCCTTTAGTTGGCCATAGTCTCTAGCCACTACTCATCCTGTAGGCACTTAGTTTCCGAGCCCTGGTCTAAGCTTGTACATTTTAAATTCTGTAATGTCAGCGATTGGGTATCTCTTGTTCATTCCAACAAACACTGTGTCTGGCATATATTAGGACTGAATACATATATCTAGGATGAATAAATTCAAATACTCCCCACCCCCAGCCAAAAAAAAAAAAAAAGAAAAAAATACCCACAGCATATTATTTTTATTAAGCTCTGCTTTGTTCCATCCACCTAAAAAGGATTCGATGTGTTCACATGACAACTTTATTTCTCCACTTTCTGCGATGTACAAATCAAGCAGCATAAGTTTTATCCTCAGCAGTCTCAAGCTAGAGACCATAACACAGAGAATGTCACATGGATGACAGAGCCAGAAGATGTAAGAGCCAGCGTTGCCTTCTCTACACACTCACACCCTGCCACCACCACCACCATTTACCCCGGATGTATCTGGAGTTACTTTTAATGAATATTTACTATCATTCTCCCCAATTAGAATGTGATCTTTAGGAGAAGAGAAAGAAGAGTTCTTATCCCATAATACCCTCAAGCTCAGCACAGAAAAGGGCCCCAAACCCCTTTTATTTAAATCCGAGACGTTTTCAGGAGCACAGTTCCAGGGCATCAAAGTATACTTTGCTTAAGCCTCCTTTACCTCACCCAGTGCTCAAGTCTGCTTTGCAAAAGCATTTATTTCTATAATCTAAGTTACTGTGTCTATTCTCCCTCTTCTTATCTAGTTTTCTCTTTTATAACTATTCCTAAGACAATACAGATATTTCCTAGTAACTAAATTTACTGTGAAAGAGTCTGCCCAGTTTTCAAGAATAAATATGTATTTTGTTTAACCATTCATGGCACCAATTCAATACGCATTTACTGAGCTGTTTCTATCCCTAAATGCTAGGGATAGAAAGGTGAACGAGATCAGCAGCCCGCATTCTCTAAATGAGATCATAAATGATCCATCCCTGTGTGTGTATGGGGGGTGGGGAGGACTTGGAGAACTCTCCCCAAGACCCAAATAAAGGGTCTTTATTTTCCTATCTGATGAACCGCCGAGGGCTTATGTTCAGTGTTCTAGACTACTTGAACCAAAGCTGGCTTCCCAGGGCTTTGGACTCTCTTCTGAAGCAGGCACGGGCAGATGTTTTTTTATAGACTCCCATTTCCCTTCAGATATTTCCCCCCTTTTTCGCATATCAACCCCATTTTTGTGCCTACTTGTCTCTTTCCTTTCATCTCAACCAGACACCATTTTGAAAGTTCTCATCTTCTCCTGTGTGTTCAAGTTGGGATTTGTTCACTGCCCATGCTCTGTCACTGAGTCAAAATCTGTTAAACGAGATAATTTATGTACCAACACCCTGCACAAGGCAGGCATATGAATGTTACCTCTCTTCTTTCTTCTTCATGGAAATGCCAAGGCTGAAATGGCTTTTCTGTCAAATGAAGAACATGTTTTTGTTTCCTTTTCTTCCTCCTTCCCCACCTTTGCTGAGACTCAGCCCTTACAAAAGCCCTTGTAACAATTCAGGTTGCAGTGTTCCAATGAATGCCAAACCCCTTCCCCTCTATATAAGGAAAAAAAAAAAAAAGCCTGAGAACTGTAACCAACTCATGAAAGCAGTTCTCTGAGCATATAAAATGAAAGAGGAAACAACAATAGGAAGTTGAATTTTTTCTGCACTATTTCACCTTTTGGTCATGAAAGGCTTTCTTCAATGATAATGAAGTTTACACTTTGTTCTGTTTGGGTTTTTTTCCTTGACAGCCTCTTAGTCAGGTTTCCCCTAGTTATCTGGTGTGTGGGTGGCTGGAGGGACTTCTCCAGAGGCTGCAAAATGAAACGCTCTCTGAAGAGAGATGTGCCAACCGAGTCTGCAGCCCACTCAGGGTACAGATTCTAATGAGTCATTTCAATTTTAGGAAGCATGCTAATCTAAAAGGTGCCTGAGCCAGAAAACAGAATTTTCTCAACTGAGAGTTAAAAATAGTATTTGTTACAGGCAAGGGAGAAACTCTTCTCCCTTCTGACATATAAATTATTCGCCAACTCTACACCGGAAGACAATAACACAGGCCGTCTCTGGCCCGTACGCCTGCCAGAAACAGAGTTGCTTCAAAAATAAGTGCATAAATTCCTATTGCCCTGTTCCTCTGGGGCCACAACATAATGTATTTAATTCACAGTCTGTCAAGTCATTGAGCACTCAAAGAATTTAATACTGAATCTAATTGCTTCATTATGTGTAACTATCCTTAACTTAAGCAATAATGCTACAGTATTACTTATAACTTGACTTTAGACTAACAGATTCAGAGGGAGAGCTGCTGCCGTGGACACCAGCTGGTCTTGAAACAAAATGATTAAATCTCTTCTGGGGGCATCACTTCTGATACACAGAAAATTCCTTTTATATTTGTTGTGTTTCCACTGTCTTTCAAGCTGTCTTCATTTACCAAAGTCCAGCCAAAGAAAATTAGTGCAAGAAAAACTATACTTCTGGTTGAAATCTCTTAAGCTGTTCCGAGCATTAGTAACTCAGCAGGATGTAAAAAACAAGTTTTCAGCATACCTTATTTTGCCTAGTTAATTGAATCAGTTATTTGCTCCTTTCTTATTTTCTTTACTTTTCCTCCCCCATCTCCTTCTCTCCTTCCTTCCTCCCTTCCTTCCCTCTTTCCTTCCTTTTTTTCATTAGATAACCTAAGATATGTCTTTGACTCTCCAAATATCTGGAAACTAAATGATATGAGAAATTAATAACGTTAGAATTTTTCTCTTTAAGAAAATTCGGTGAGCTTTTGTGCTGCCTTTATGGCAGGAGATTTTACTTTATTATGAAGTTATTTTCTCACGTCTAGCTTAGAAAGTACAAAGGATCAGACCAACTCCACTATGTCTAAGATTAAGTAAGTTTCTCTATCAGATTCCAGTATAATATTAATACGGTGAGAGAGGATTCAGGAAAATATAGAACTCTGAGCTTATAAAAATCGATCTCCTGCCTCCTGGGGCTTTGGCCTGAATAAAGACTATGGCCTGAAGCCCGAACTGTACTCAGTCCTTATAAATGCCCTTGTAACAATTCAGGGTTGAATTTTTAAAGTTGTCTGCTTTCAGAGGGAAGAAGGGGTGGGGGTGCGGACGGGGTGGGGCGGGGGAGTCCTACTTTACATCTGAAAAGCTCTCTTTCTGAACCGGCTGGTTCCCTGCTGGGAGAGCCTCAGAAGGGGGCTGGCCAGGATTTGTAAAGGCATCACTCTAATATAATCACAGGCAAGATAAACGCTGCTTTAAATCTGAAGCCTCTTGGTCCTAAAATCTTTAAGTTGTTTGCAGTTATGTAAAATGTATAGAGAAAAGAAAAAAAAAAAAAAGACTAAGAGCGATTTTTATATCCAGTTTCCTACTGGAATGCTGTTTACCTAAAATATTCAATTGACTTGAGGACTCTTAGCCCTGTGGTAAATGTAAATGGCAAGAAAATGCTGTGATCATTTTCTCCATTCATTCGGACAGTTAAATCAGCTTGGAATGCACTTGTGGAATCTGAAGGCAAGCATCCTTTGTTTTTGCAAATATATTTTTCTGCATTAGAGAAAGTTCAGATTTTGAATTGGTGAATTATGAAATTGCTCACAGATATTCTAGTTTCTCTTTATATTGCTTACTTCATGCACTGAGGCATGCTGTGTTTCAACTCTTGTGATCTTATAGCACAGAAGTAAAATACCAGCTTTTTTTCTTTCAAGCTCAGATAGTTTTGAGAGTCAAAGGAGGCTTATTATTCATGTGGGGACAACGAGCAGAAACCAAGACTGTCTTAAGCTGACATATATGAGGGATTGAGTTTTTAAATCTGAAAATAAATAAATTAGTGCAAGATAAAAATGTTCTTGCTTACCGCACTGCACGTTTTAGAAATGCATTTCTTAGTATAAATGTAATTTATTTTAGAGAAAATGAGAAAATACATTTAAGCATATAGAAGAATTAAATACTTATACTTCCATTTTCCAGACATAATCTGTTATTACTTAAATGTATATCATTCCAGAGCTGAAATATGAATTATGTATATAATATATACATATATAATACATATACATACATATATATAATATGTATATAAAGTAGGGAGGAAAAAATTTTTCTTAACCCTCTTTGCATCCCTGATTGGATCTGGAAATTAAACTGACAGACAGTGTAGTAAACTGGGGAAAACTTAGCAAGGCTTGTTCATTCAGATTCTTCTCAGGGTACTTCCATTTTAGAGAGGAGGATGGTCCCTTCTTCCAGGTGTAAGGGAGTCACTTCTCATGTGAGAGTCTTATGACCTGTTTCAAGGGAGACTGGCAGGGGAAGTTCAGAGAAATCTTCCTGCTTTTGCTATTTTCTCTAAATCTTTTAGTTTAAAATATTCAATGTACCAAGGTGCCATAATTTGAGATAATGTTTCCTAAACTCCATCTCTCTCTCCTCTCTCTCGCTCTCTCTCTCTCTATATATACACATACACACACATATATAATATATATTACATGTAATATATGTATACATACACATATACACGCATAAATATATACATTTATATTTACATTTTCATACCAGAACTTGTATATTTTATTATATGAATGTACCATAATTTATTTGACCAATCACCATATCCAAGGATAAATTTTATAAAGAGGATAAGATCATGACTTC
The DNA here is from genome assembly GCF_000151845.1 of Pteropus vampyrus. Lineage (NCBI taxonomy): Eukaryota > Metazoa > Chordata > Mammalia > Chiroptera > Pteropodidae > Pteropus > Pteropus vampyrus. The sequence continues at coordinate 10,789,803 of NW_011888824.1, read as the reverse complement.
CATACAAATTTAAAATGAACATGTCAAAGATTTTATCTCATTAGCGAGGAACCAGTAAGATATTACAACCAGTTCAAAAAAACTTCGTTATCTCACATTTAGAGTCACATAAAAAATGCTGAAATTAACAAATGGATGCAAAATTGGTCAAACTGATCACTATCCACAGGGAAATAATCAATTGTATTCCATCAGACACATTTGTATTTCTCTGGACAGTAATTATTTGCATTATTATCAATTTTCTACTAGTGAACTTGTATACAGTTGTCAAATAGCATACTCAAACACAAATAATGATGGTGATAGCTAGATAGGACACCTAGTCAACTTCAAAACATTTCAAAAATTTTCCTTACAACCCATTGTCATGTCAGACTTTTCACATAATATATTGTACTGCCAACATCCTGACAACGAAACCCGTTTTCTTTGCTTTTTAAATTAAGGATAAGTATAAATTAAATATAAAATAAAGTAAATTAAATTAAGGATAAAGGATAAATTAAGGATAAATGCAATGACTGGGTCAAAGAGCACAGTTTGTGATTGAAGGGATGGAGAATTATTAACATTTTAAGATTTTTGATGCGTAGTGTCAAATTGGCTTCTAGAAAAGTCGTACCATTCACACTCCCACCAGTGGTGTAGGTGAGTGCCAGGTCCCCCAAATCACACCAAAAATTATATGCTTTTATAAATTGCTTCAATTTGTGATGGTAGCTATGGCCTTTAAAATGCCTCATAAAATATGCCCCTTAAGACTGCTTTCTCTTTCTCATCAACATCTCTTTTATACCATGCTGGAACCATACCTCTGACAACCTTCTGTTGTCAGTAAGAACTAGACCTTAAGAACTAGAGTGGCAACAAAGCCTTTAAGCTTGCTATATATTATCCTCTTTTTCTGCATTAATTTTAATTTCTCACCCCCATGGTTCTCTGGGCATCTTCTTTAGTGATGGTTTAGAAAAACCCCTGGCTGTTCTCTTTTATCTTACCTATGTTGGGAAGCCTTGGGCAGAACTCTGGTCTCCTTGGATATGGCTGCAACCTTGGTACCACTTTCTTTGAAATATTTTTCTCTCCTGTGTACTTCTTCCTATTCTTTTGGCCTTCTGATGTTTAGGACATGGGTCTAAACACCCAGTAGCTTGTGAAAGGTAACAGAATTGCCCTATTTACTGAATTCCACCATATGTTGTTTCTGTGCAGGTGAAAGAATTTGGGGCTTGGCAGTAAGAGCAGGCATTATAATGAGGAGTGATTTTCATTTTTTCTCACAAATGAATGGACACCAGGACGACTGTTTCTGTTTTGTTTGTTTCTTTATTGCTTGTTTTCTCAAATGCTTTATAATATTTTCATGGCAACTTGGGCTTCCTAAAGTGAGCTTATCAGAATAAATTTCAAAATATGTTTGCAGTCCCTGAGTTAGAATCCATTCTGAAGAGCGTCCTTTACTATCTAGTATGATAAAATGAATGAAATGAGATTTAAATTACTATCAAGACTAGTCATAAAGCAGTAAAGAATGAGAGACAAAAGGGAAAATAGGAAGGAATAAAGGGGAGATAGGAGGAGGCAATGCTTTTGCTGGGGGTTTGACCCCAGTATTTTCCTCCACCACTGTATTTAACCACAGTTACCCTCTCCCCTGCCAGGATCTCTCCAGGCACCCGGTTGCTGATGTATTAGGACTCCTCAAAGAGTAGAAGGAACCAAACCAGGGTTAAGTAATAAAGGCAATGATCCATGTCTAATCAAAGCCTAATAAAATTATCACGTGTATCCAAAGGAAAGCAGCACAGATAAGCCTAGATTTTTAAGGGTCTGGCAGGGACCTTAGAGCCCACGGTATTTCTGTCTTTCTATGATATTCCAATGTGTTAGGGTAACACTAAGTTTTGCTTTGGTATTAGAGGTGTATATTTTCTAGCATAATAGTGCGATTATGGGTCAGGTTGGGAGGTTTGCTCCATGTAGTCATTCGGGAACTCAAGTTGATGAAGATTCTGCCATCTTCAACATGTGGCTTCCAGCACACTCATTTTCATTCCAATGGCAGAAGGGAAGAAATGCATGGACAAGCTGGCAAAAGAAGATTTTCTGTGCTAGACTTGAAACTGGTATATTACTTACCCTCATAAACTCTTAGCTAAGTCTCAGTTACAAGGCCATCCAACTACAAGAAAGGCTAAGAAATGTAATCTAGTTGTATGCCTGAGAAGAATAAGAGAATGTGGATTTTGCTGAATGGGTAGCAGTCTTTACTACACACCATTTCTTATTCTACAGAATGTGGAATAAGGTGGGGAGTTGCCTTAGAGACTATAAGCATAGATTGTTTCTTAAGGTAGAACTCATAGTTGTCAAGCTGCATATACCCCTGATTTAGCACTGAGCCTGTTGAAAGATTCCATGAATAAATAATTTTAGGTATCACGCATGGTTGAATGATTTTTTTTATCCTAATAGCATTATTGAGATATAATTTACATATCATACAGTTCACTCAAAGTATACAATCCATAGGTTTTTAGTATATTCGCAGAGTTGTACAACCATCAGCATAATCGATTTTAGAACACCTTCGTCATTCAAAAAAGAAATTCTGTGCCCATTAGCAGTCACTTCCCATTTCCAGCTAACCTCTCCATCCGTAGGCACCCACTAATCTACTCTCTGTCTCTGTAAACATGCTTATTCCTGGTATTTCATAGAAATGGAATTGTGTAATATGTGGTCTTTGTGAATGGCTTCTTCATTTTGCATAATATTTTAAGGTTATGTAATATTTTAAAGCTCATGTTTTAGCACTTCCTTTCTATTGCCAAATGACATTTTATTATGTGGATGTACCATATTTTATTTATCTAGTTATCAGTTGGTAGAAATGTGGGTTGTTTCCACTTTTTGTACATTATGAATAATTATGCTATGATCATTCATGTGTAAGTTGTGTGACATGTATTTTTGTTTCTTTTTGGTACATACCTAGGAGTGGAATTTTGGGATCATATGGTAGCTGTATGTGTAATCTTTTGAGGAATTGCCAGGCTGTTTTTCAAGCGACCATACCATTTTACGTTATTGAATGACTTTTTGAATCTCCAGTATGCCAATAAGTTGATTTATTGAGCACTTAAAATGTGACAGGCATTATTCTAAACACTGAAGTTATGATGGTGACAGTTTCTGCTCTCGTGGAGCTTACAATCTAGTGAAAGGGGAAAGACAACCATATAAACAAATCAAGTAGATGGACTTCATGTAGTAATAAATATCATGAAGGCTATAAAGCAGGCCAGTGTGACAGAGCACAGCTCGTGTGAGGCTGGGAACTCTCTTCTAAGTTGGGTCAATAGGGAAGGCCTCTCCAAGGAGATGACATTTCAGCTGAGGCCTGAATGATAAGTTCTAGCTGCATTAAAAATCTGGATGATGAGTGTTTTAAGCAGAGGAAGTGGTAGTGCAGAGGCACTGAGGATTTACATTTCTATCACAAATTATGCATAAGAACCCAATGATGTAAAAATTCTGAACTAACTTCCTTGAAGAAAGAGAGACCATTTTCCTACCTGTGGCTAATTGATTTCTGGCAAACTGCATTCGACAAAAGGCAACCCAGCTGGTCTCACACAGTGGCCAAGATCTCACAAAGGGGTTGGGAGTTTTCATGTTCACTCCTGCTGTTCACTTGTTAGCTGCCTATGTATCCATGCACACTTCCACCGTATGTATGCAAGACCCAATTGTTGTCTGAGATTTACAGGGCTCTGAGGACAGTAGTTATCTTGAGCGAAGCACATCTCCTTTGAGCAGCCGCGTCCTTCTCTGTGTTAGCACTCTGCTATCAAAGGTCATCTGTGTGAACGAATGCCAAATGCACAAGATGCCCTACCTCAGGTCTGCCTCTGCAGAAGTCAAGGCAGGATCTTACAAGCTGAAGAACCATATGACCTCTTCTGTAAGTGTCTTGCCCTAGTCTTTTTCCTGTATCCCCTCTCCCACCTTTCTGGAGGGCTCCTCAAATCCCAGGTGCTTTAACCTAACCTTCTCCCTCTGGAGACTGTGTTTATATTAGACAAGCATCTGAAGCCATTGGAGGGAAGCCTTGCTGTGTGAAAGGTAGGAGACCATGCCATTGGGAGGGATATGTCTGTTTCCTGCCAAGACTTATAGACAAGCCTGTCCACAGAGAAATGTCGGAGGAGAAATAACTGCAAACTCTCTGTTACTCCTAACTGAAAATCTATGTCATCCACATTGTACTATGGAAACTATACTTCAGGAGAACATGCTGTTTGCTGTGCTCCACCTTGACCTCATTTCTATCCAATTAATTTAGAGGCATTCATAGCTTCATTCATTTATGTAGCAATTAGGCATTTGTGCTATGAACAGTGCAAGCACTGGACAATATTGAGGCAAGCAAGACTGACAAGGTTCCTGCTTTCATCACAGATTATATGCTAGTAGAGAAGACAAGTCAGCAAGATAATTGCTAATAGTAATACACTCCATGAAGGAAATAAACTAGGAGATGATATGGAAAGTGATAATGACAGAGGACCTGCTTTCTACAGGGTGATCAGATTAAGGAAATGTAAATCAAAACCACTATGTTACCACCTTAGACCTACTAGGATGACTGTAATCAAACACAAAAAATTGAAAAATGTTGGCACGTATGTGGGTAAATTGGAACCCTTGTGCATTGTTGGTGGCAATGTAAGATGGTGCACTGCTGTGACAAACAGTTTAGCGGTTCCTTAAGAAATTAAACAAAGAACTGCCATATGACTAAACAATTCCACTCCTATATATATATCTAAGAGAATTGAAGGCAGGGATTCAAACAGATATTTGTACACCAATGTTCATAATAGCATTATTCACACTAACGAAAGGTGGGAACACCTCAAGCATCCATCAACAGATGAATGGACAAACAAAATGTGGTATATACATACAATGGAATATTATTCAGTCATAAAAAGAAATGTAAGTTTGATATATGCTGAAACATGGATGGATCTTAAAAACATTATGCTAAGTGAAATATGCCAGAAACAAAGGATAAATATTTTATGATTCCACTTGTATGAGGTACCTAGGATAGCCAAATTCATAGAGACAGAAGGTAGAATAGAAGTTGCCAGGGTTTGAGGGGAGGGTACAATGGGAGTTGTTTAAATGGGTACAGAGTTTATGATGGGGACGGTGATAAAGTTTTGGGTATAGATGGTGGTGACAGTAACACATTACTGTGAGTGTATTTCATGCCAATAAATTATACACTTATAAAAGGTCAAAATGATTAATATTATGTTATAGATATTTTGCCACAAGTTTTTTTTGTTTTAAAGCCACTATCCTTTTATTTCTTTCTCTACAAATCAAATGGCCTGGCTTCCACATGATTTCCTCTAATTTTTTTGTACGTGATTTCATTAGCCATCATATTTTCATGCTATCTTTAGAAATTTTGACAAAGAGCTTTTTTGGAGAAAGCACTTACAGGCCATATCCAATCCCCTTTAATCTCACTTCTACTGCCTGTGGCTTATCCCAGTGGGAGGGCATCACCAGGTGGGTTTTGTAGAGCCACCAGCAGATAAAACTTTTGACGTGAAATCAGATTTGACATTATGTGTTCTCGTAATGAATATATTATCCTAAGCAAAGTTATAAGAAACATTTCTGGATTTATATACCACATGGAAGAATGTTGTGACTTCTCTATTTATATATGTTTTAAAATAGAAAAAAGTTCCAATGAGTTTTGAGAATCCTGTGATCAACCATGTAGTTGGGCCACTTGAGAGGTGGGACATTCCCACCTTTTGTGTCACAGAGGCTGTCTTGTGTACAAACCAAATATCCTCCATCCTACAAAGGAGTCCAAAAGGCAAATTGAAGCTGTACTATGAACTGGCAGGATCACGGCATTTGCACGCAGATGTTTATTTTCCCTATTGAAGCTCTTAGCATTTAGAAGATTCAGGATTTAATCACTGGTTGCAGGTGAGAAACTGATACCCTGAACAATTTAATTGTCTTTAAAAAGTTAAAAATAACTTTTAAGTGATTAACATGAAAAATTCTGATGCACAGTTAGTCGAAGGCTTACCTTCACATAATAAATCAGAATCTCTTGAATGAGAAAATTGAAGAGAGAGAGAGAGGAGTAGGAGGAAGTATTGTTTAGGTAATATAAATAGATACAATAAGAAAAATTCTCGGATCTCTGTTTCCATTCAGAATAAGCCTAGGCAAAAGCATGTTGTAAAAGGAAGGAGGAATACATGACCGTGGGATGTAGGCATAGACCTCAGAAGGGACCTTAGGAAGCATTTACTTATTTTTGTAGGAAAAGAATGATAGGATCAATTAATCGAAATTAAAATTCTTAATTTATATATTAGAATAAAAAGGCATATTTAAAATAAGTCAGTCACTTAGAGTTAGTAAATGAATCAGAGTTTTGTTGATCGGTTAGTTGATTTTAAAAAATAATTCCTTTTAAATATTCATATGAAATAAGTTACAAGGCTTAGGAGGTACGTCCTGATGACTGTGACTTACACTCCTTTCCAGGAGTTCTGAGCAGCTAAGATTCATGAACAACAAACTACAAAGCTGTGTTTCCATATGAAATTTACTATTCTACCCAAAGTTACCCAAAGGTAACTTAGGACAAAGTGGTAGGCATTGGTATGGGAAGAAACTTAGATTGGTTTGATGGCCCGGGGATGGAGAGGGTCACGTGAAGTTCAGAATAAGAGAGAGAAAAGTTGAAAGACAAGTCAGCAGAACTTCCTAAGTACCTAATAAAAACTGAAGCTGTTTTCTGTTTTTCCAAATCGGACACCTAGTCTGATATCATGGATAAGGAACTATTTCTCCTGACAAACTACCCATCCCTCTGCACCTAAACTACCTGCTCACCATCACCTTGAATTCCCTTCAGTGAAGATACTTTTTCCGATTGTTAGACATAAATACTATTAATACTTAAATATTTAATAGAGTTAACCAATTGGCATGAATGGATTCCATTAAGTTTAAAGAATAATAGCAAATCATTCCCTTTTTGGATCAGGGTGATGATTTCTACTGAGTAGAAGGCCCAGGGCTCCAAAGAGGGGCTATAGATTCCTTAGAAGAAGAAAATGGAAACCTCAAAGGAGGGGGACACACACACACACACACACACACACACACACACACACACACACACAATAAAGCACTTCCTATATGAACTCCCTGTACCCTCCACTTAGCCAGGCTGTGATGAGATCATCAGTTCTTTATGTTCTACTCATATATAACCCTAGGAAGTAATTTTTCTCTCTGATCCAGAAACACTTGGTAATGAAATGATAACCTACCACAAATGTGAGCAATGCTCATAAAATAATGACAAATAGCTTTGCAATTTCCTTTGGCCAAGACCTTTATTGTTTGGTATTGTGGATTAAATTATTCTCTGATTTCTTTATAAATCTTTTTTAAATTATTGGAGTTTAAACTTGTGAAGAAAAATTTATTTTAAGATAACTCTTATTATTTGGAGTGCACAGATGTTTTTTATGTAATGTTAAGTGCTTTTTAATTATGAAAGCAATTCATGCTTATTAAAGAGAAATCGGAAAAATACATATAACTAGAAAGAAAAAAATACCCATTGTGCCACCACCCAATTACAAATATCTCTGTTAATATTTTGATGTTATTTTCAGAACCTTTCCATACCAAGTATTTGTGCTTTTATTTTACATAATTGAAGTCATACTGTGTTTACAATTTTTACAGCTGATTTTTGTACCTTTAATATCTCATCATTTTATATTGTTTTACAAAAAGCCTTTCTAAAAGTACTTTTTAAAATAACTATTAAATATTTTAATGAGTGGATATATTGAAATACACCTGTATAATTGGGCAATTAAGTGTTTAGATGCCCTGAATTCAGAAAACTTATTCTATTAAATAATAATGTTATTATAGGAGACAGAACTCTTTTTTCTTTCTTTTCTTTT
>NW_011888824.1:10778049-10780705 GCF_000151845.1 Pteropus vampyrus | reverse complement strand
CCAAATTCATATTTTGAAGTCTTAACCCCCAGTACCTCAGAATGTGACTGTATTTGAAGTAGAGTCTTTAAAAAGGTAATTAAGGAAAAATGAGGTCATATGTGTGGGCCTTAATTGAATATGACTGGTGCCCTTTTAAGAAGATTAGAACACAAAGGAAAAGACCACACAAAAACACAAAGATGAGACAACCATCTACAAACCAAAGAGAGAGGCCTCAGAAAAACTCAACCCTGCCAACATCTTGATATCAATCATACTTCCAGCCTCCAGAATTGTGCGAATATAAGTTCTGTTGGTTAAGCCACCCAACCTGTGGCACTTGGTTATGGTAACCTTAGCAAACTAATACAACACCCTAGTCAGAAGTTAGCACTTTTTCTTCTGAATTTCTGTTGCCTTTTTTTATTTTTCTTACTTTTTACCTTGTATGACAACTATTCATGTTCTGGTGTTTCATATCTCTCTTCCCGGACCATAAAATCTCTGTGCACAAAACCTGTCTTAATTCATTTTGCACTGCCTACATTGTCCTTATTATTCATCAAATTAATTACTGTGTGCTTACTATAAACCATCATAGTTTTACCTGGCACTCAATAAATATTTGCTAAATGAATAAATGTCACTCCTTAAGCTGCAGGTAAATGATATAAATCATTATGAAATGCCAGTTCTTAAAGAATGCATAATCAATTGAAGAACAACCACCAGGAACATATGGACCCTTGAGGAGAAGTAGCTCCAAGATCATGTCGTTCAGACTACAGTGTTTCGATGTTTTCATGTTAGTTACTCCTGCAGGGCTAGGAGCTTAAGTAGTGTTAAAAGGTCATTATTATAATAAATTCCTTGTCTGACCTTAGCCAGAACTGTGCATGGCTAAGTGGAAAGGAGTTTGAGAACTTAGTTGATGGTAATTGGATTTCTCAGGTAAGGATATTAACTGTTGGTTCACTCACAATAAATGTAGTACAGAAGCATCTAAAAGGAACTGGATTAAAAATAAAAAACTAGATTATAAAAAGGACCTGGAACTATATATAGTAAAATCTTCTGGGCCAAACATTGTTTTTACTTAGCCAGCAGAAGGCCAACTTTTGTCAGGGGATTTACCCCATCTCCTATCCAGATCATGTGGCTCTCAGGGAACCCCAGTTCTCACTCGAGGGGTGGATGCATAAAGCCAGTGGGCCATTCTTCAGGGAAATAAGTTCTTTTTCTAAGCACACATTTTTTGTGTAACTTTACTCAAGGCGCCCTGTCTTTGACCAGATCTGCGCCTGTGATTTAAGCCGGACCAATGTTCCTTTTTCTCCCCGGTTTTGAATCTTAGGTGAGTGAGGCAAACCATTTAAACAGTTGTCTTGATTTGCTCCAGCAGTGGAATCTTAAAAGTACTATCTGCATACTATCTCCTACAGTAATAGATGTCCCAGAAGTCCTGATCTTTTAGGACTTTTTTAAACTCACTTCTCCGGCCTTCAACAATTTCCTTTTCTACTTACAGCCACCACAGCTGGTATCAGTTGCTTTCAATTATAAAAATCTTAATACAGAAATAATCATAGCTAGCAGTCATCCACGTTCTCTCAGCAGCACTATTCTAAACCATTTCGAACAATAATTAATGTATTTTTTTTTTTATAGCAGTAGATACCATAACTGAGTTTGGAAAATTTCCTAGGTTTTAAACACCATTTATATTAGAAAGTAATTCATATCTAACCTGGATCTTGCCTATAAAATGTTAAAACAATAGGTATTGAAGAAAATACTTAGAGGTGGGATACTCCACACATTGTAAACATGCTAGTAATACAAGTTAAGACAAATCTGCATGTATCTGGGCATCTTTTCAAAATTCAGCAGTGCATAAGGATGCACTTCATTTCTGTTCAAGTTATCATTCTCAGCTCTTTTTTTCCTCTCACTTACCTCTTAGTTATAAGCCACTGTATAAAAATCAACAAGTCTACAGCATGTTATAATTATTGACACTGGACTAGCAATCATTTAAAGACTGTTGAATTTCATTGTTTTGATCATAGAACATAAAATTGATGAGAGATCATCTTCTATGTGTTGTAAGATAAGAATGCAGATGTGTCCAGTTTATATTAGCAAAGATGGGGAAAAAGAGAACTCTCATCCACTGGGGGTAGAGTGTAAATTGGTACAAACACTTTGGAGAGCTATTTGGTTGTAGCTGGGAATGTAGAAAATATGCTTATTCTATGAAATAGTAAATTCGGGGACAGTAAGTTTTAAACAGGCACAGAAACATATTTATTGCAGTATTGTTTATAATAGCAAAAACTGGAAATAACCTATGAGTCCAGAGATGGGAAGAATGGATAAATAAAATATAGAATGCTATTCAACAGATTTTTTTAAATGGCCAGATTTATTTGTACGTAAAATGGATAACTCACAAACACAATGTTGTGTGAAAAAAAAGAAAACAAATTGCAAAGTGATATATAGAGTAACTAGAGTATGATACAAATATTATAAATTTTATAAAACTATAAAAACATGTTATTTATGGATATGCATATATATGCATATTACAGTAATCCCCTTTTCTCTGCAGGGGGTATGTTTCAAGACCACCAGTGGATGCCTGAAACCGCAGATAGTACCGAACCCTACA
>NW_011888824.1:10774416-10776749 GCF_000151845.1 Pteropus vampyrus | reverse complement strand
ATATGCATATTACAGTAATCCCCTTTTCTCTGCAGGGGGTATGTTTCAAGACCACCAGTGGATGCCTGAAACCGCAGATAGTACCGAACCCTACATATACTATGTTTTTTCTCATACATACGTACCTATGATGGTTTAATTTATAAATTAGTAAGAGATTAAAAATAAAAACAATAATAAAATAGAACAAATATAACAACATACTGTAATAAAAGTTATGTGGATGTGGCATTATTAAGTAAAATACTTGAACACAAGCATCGTGATACCAAGACAGTCAATCTGATAACCAAGACAGCTACTAAGTGACTAACAAGCGGAGAGCATAGACAGCATGGATACGCTACACAAAGAGATGATTCACATCCCAGATGGGACAAAGCAGGACAGCGTGAGATTTCCTCGTGCTATTCAGAACAGCATGCAATTTAAAATTTATAAATTGTCTATTTCTGTAATTTTCCATTTAATATGGAACTACAGATAAGAGGGGAGTATTGTGCATCTGTACAAAAACAAAAATGGATTATGAGACAATTCATAAATTTCCTGACTTTGCTTCTTAGGATGGGGGGGGAAATAGTATTGAGTGTGAAGGAAAGTGAAGACTTTGACTTTATATAGAATGTTTCATTTTTTATTTTACTTTCTTCTTAGAAATGATTTTGAAGATATTTCAGAAAATGTTAAAAATTACCAGTTGTCTGTAGCAGCTACATTGATGTAGCCAACTATTTTTCTGTATTGTTTATTTTTTTCAAATCTAAAAGACTTCTCAAGTTCACTACTATTTATGACACAAGATGCTTAATCCATTCATTTATTTTCCAACAAATATATATTACTTAACTGCTATATATAAGACACGATGTTTGGTACAATAGAAAATAACAAAGAATTATAAGACATGGTCCCACGCTCAATGATCTTATAACTTCAGAATTTAAAAGTTCTTTTTGGAAAAAGTATATATGTGGGCTCAGGCATGCTACATTGTGGAAATATTTTCAGTAGTCTCGTGATACGAAATTATTCCAGTTGTCATAAAATTATGTGGGTGGGCTTCATTCTATGAAAACATAATAAGAAAATCACCACTTACAAAATACTAAATTAGGAACGATGGCCACTTTAAAAGGGAATTAATCTCTTTTAAAGAAATAGTTCATTGTAAGCCTCTTCCCATCATATAAAATGTGATGGCATTTATGAAAAAGTTTTTTTACGTCAGCCTTTGTATTAGGGAAAGTAAGGAATACTATTACAGGACATAGACTTTTCACCTGGAGGGCATTTCGCTGCTATCCAATAAGTAAGTCAACTGTGCACAGAGATGTGTAGCTAAGGACCTTCATAATAGCACCATGTCCAGTTCTGGTGTCCAAGTGGATATCTTAGATCACATGTGGGCTAGAAACCTAATGGAAAGGCAACTTCAGGGGTGTCTCTCCATTGCAACTAACACAGGAGCTTTAGGCTAATAGAACAGGGATAGTAGGTAGAACATACAAATTACTTCAGGTGCCGACAGTGGGAAAAGAAGGTGAAGAATGATAAGCAGAAAGCTGTCTCTTAGAAGCGGAAGGATCACACCTCTGCCCTGACTAGAAAAGGAACGATGGATCAGTTTTTGAAGAAAGGGCAGAATCTAAAATATAGTCTGTGTTTTCCACAGAGAATTAGAAAGGGCAAAATCATCAGTGAAAGAAAAGGGGATTGGTCTGGGCTCTAGGCGAGACTAGAATTCCAAAAGCACTGATAAGGCAGGCTACCCAGCAAGGTCTGTACCTTCAGTAAAAATTCAATAAATGGATGTTGGTTGACCGAGTTCCTGAATTGAATAGTGAATGCATCATATGTGCCTGGGTCCTCTAGGGCATCAAAAGGTATTTGAATTTATAGTATATATGGCTAACCAACTATGAAGGTAAACACGGAGGCCCTAGACTCACAAGGGCATTGTCCTTAAACAGTGGTTCTGCACTCATTGTACTGGATTCATTCCCTCAACTAACACAATGGCTTTCGACATGCTTAGACACACTCAGAGCTCTATGCTCCCTTTTCTCTGAGCGACCAGGCTCAGTGCGGAAAAAAACCCTAAGCAATTGCAAAAAGACCGAAAAATGCCTGACTGCCTCTGTGTGTGTGTGTGTGTGTGTGTGTGCGTGTGTGTGTGTGTGTGTGTGTGTGCGTGTGCGCACGTGTGTATGTGTGTGAGAGAGAGAGAGAGAGGCAGAGAGAGAGAGAGACAGAGAGAGAGAGGTGGGGGCAGAAGTATAAAGGGGAGCAGAAACACAGAGAGCTACACACGTAGTCCTTTTTATGAATGT
>NW_011888824.1:10767093-10773131 GCF_000151845.1 Pteropus vampyrus | reverse complement strand
GAGAGAGAGAGAGACAGAGAGAGAGAGGTGGGGGCAGAAGTATAAAGGGGAGCAGAAACACAGAGAGCTACACACGTAGTCCTTTTTATGAATGTGTGACTTTTGCTCTTTAGTCCTCCCTCACTTTTCCTAAAAGTGATTTCCTGATAATTGACAGGCACTGCCTTGCATTTTGGTGAGCAATATATGTCCAAAGTCCTTTCTCCAGGGAGCTTGGTTATACCATTCTCCCTGAGAATCCTAGTCTCCCTCCGGGGTCTGGCCACTGGTGTCTTTGGCTCAGGCAAAGTGGATTTTGAGGTAGGAGTCACTACAAAGCTGGGAAAGAAGCTGTCAACCACAGTGTGCCTTGGCATTCAGACGTATTCTGTTCCCTGGGGATTTCTATATTTGGCCTGAGTGCAAGGTATTGAGATAGATGAAACAGAAAAAAATCTGAAAACTGCACAGTGCATTTTCTCTTGCGGTCTTATATCTCCAAAAAAAAAAAAAAAGAAAAAGTAATTTAAAATGTATGTGAGAAAAGGGTATGTTTGAAAGTTTTAAAAAATAAAGGCCAAGAATGCTTTCAACTAACATATATTAAAGGTTATTTGGCTGCATAGATAAGATGGTCTTGTTGCTAGGCAACAGAGACACCAAGACAATGTAGGCCAGGAAAGTAGAAGAACTCATGAGTATTTTAGTGTGAATTCTTGTCACAATAGAAACCAGGATAACAAGCTTCTCCTGTAATGGGAAATGGTAGAAATGAAGATTCGATGGACTGCGAGAGGTGAAACATCTTGTTTTATTTACCTAACATACCAATTCTTGGGTGATGCAGTTAATATTTTTAATACAAAATGGCCTGTTTATCCTAGTAGAGATTTTTCCAACCTTCTAGCTTGTATTTGATGACTATTAGTAGAAAGAGCTACAAGAATTTAGGTTATATTAAATAGTTATCATGGACAGAGATAAGGCTTGATTATCTTTGCAGTATGGATATGGTGTATTCTGAATTAGAAACAAGGATTCAATTTATCATTCATCTATCAAAGGAATTTGGTTATCACTTAAAAGTGAAATTTGATAGATGATGGCAGATTTTTAAGTGTTTTTCATTTCACAATTTTTTCATAAGAGTATAAGCACTGTCTATTTTAGATACCTTAAAGATTTTGGATATTTTATATGCATGGTTTTTATTCTAGATCCCCATAGTCTTTAGAATTTTTATTTTATTACTGCTACTACTAAAAAGTTGTATGGGAAGCAATGAAGATAAGTCCCCTCTCTCCAAAAACATGCTGAGAGAGTGATTATTTCATTATTTTAAGGTGGAGGAGCAAAAGCAGTCAGGAAACAATTGAATTCATTGAGTCAGAGTCCTCTATAGCAATTTATTTACAAGAACGTCTACACTAAAAAATTGATGATTATTCATTAATTGTCAATAATATACTTATTGCATATAATTAGTCTTTGTTTGAAAAGCTCAAAATACTGAACACAGCAGTACTTTATAATCATGATTTTAGAGATTCACAAGACTGTAAAAGTATCACATTTTACCCAGAGTGAAATGGTTGTGTGTGTGTGTGTGTGTGTGTGTGTGTGTGTGTGATAGAATTTCAGTTCAATCCAAAAACAGTAGCTACCCAGAGTGGGAACATAATAATATATAAGTCACACCTCTATACGTACCTCCATTCACATAGAGTGGCCTTGAATTTAGTTGGATTCCATAGTGGTTCAAACTGAATAATCATCTACTTGGCCTGAGGATCCAGTGATTTGGAAGAACCAATATGAATTACTGCAGAGAGGTGCCAAAACAATGAGGAAAAAAATTTCCCTGAAAAGGAACCCTTATACACTGCTGGTGGGACTGCAAATTGGTACAGCCACTGTGGAAAACAGTATGGAGGTTCCTCAAAAAACTAAGAATTGATCTACCATATGATCCAGCAGTCCCTCTACTGGGTATTTACCCCAAAGACTTGAAAACCCATATCCGAAAAGACATTCGCACATTGATGTTCATAGCAGCATTATTCACAGCGGCCAGGACATGGAAGCAACCAAAGTGTCCTACAATAGATGATTGGCTAAAGAAGCTGTGGTACATATATACAATGGAATATTACTCAGCTATAAGAAGAGGTGAAATACTGCCATTTGCAACAACCTGGATGGACCTCGAGATAATCATGCTAAGTAAAAAAGCCAGACAGAAAAAGTTAAAAATCATACGATATCACTTATACGTGGGATATAAACCTAAAAGCAACAAATGAACAGGACAAACAAACAGAGACTCATGGACATAGACAATGGACTAGTGGTTACCAAAGGGTAGGGGGTGAGGGAGGAGGGAGGAGATAGATGGGGTAAAGGGAGTCAAATATAGGGGGTATGGGGATGGTGAAATGGGTAAAGAGGATCAAATATGTGGTAGCTGAAGGAAACCGAACTTTGGGTCAAATTATAATGTACATCTGAAAATGACATAATTGTATTAATCAATGTTACCCCAATAACCTTAATTTAAAAATTAAAAAATATAAATAAATAAATAAATAAATAAATAAATAAAAAGCTCCCTGTAGCAACTTCATTCATTACATAACTTCACTAATGAGTTCCAGAATTTATAAAAGATCATCACTTAAATTCCACTTCTATGTATATAACCAAAATAATTGGAAACAGAGATCGAACAGATATTTGTAACCAACATTCATAGCAGCATTATTCACAAGAACCAAAAGGTGGAAACGACCCAGGATCATTAGGATAAATGGATAAATGAAATATGGCGTGTACATACAATGCAATATTACTCAGCCTTAAAAGGGATGAAATCCTGATATATGCTAAACATGGATGAACCTTAAAAACATTATGCTAGGTGAAATAAACCAGACACGAAATCACAAATAATAAATGATTCTAGTTATATGGGGGTACCTAGAGTTAGTCAGATTCAAAGAGACAGGAAATAGAACAACGATGGCCAGTGACTGGGGAAGAGGGGAATGGGGAGTTATTGTTTAACAAGTACAGAGTTTCAGAATGGGATGATGGAAAAGTTCTGGAGCTGCACAGTGGTGATGGTTGCACAACAATGTGAATATACTTGATGTCACTGAACTGTACACTTAAAACAGTTAAAATGGTAAATTTTATATCGTGTGTATATTTTACCACACAGAGAAAAAATAATTATGAAAAATAAGATCATCATCTTATTCTAACTCAACACTTGAATTATTCTTTGCTCAGATTGAGCTCTGTTGCTTTTTCTTCTCCTGACCTCAGGTTCAAAAATATAACAGTGGCATCACAATGTGTTTAATTTAAATTCTGGTAGGATACTGCAAGGTCACTTTAATAATTTCCTCTCTTTAATAATTTTCCTCTAGAAATGTTTCTTTCTGTTATTTTCTTAAAGCATTATTTATTTATCTGTTTATTTGCTAAGGCCAGCTACATGCTTGGGCAGCAATGACACATCAAGAGAGAAGCCCAGTTTTTCCCGCCCTGGTTGGAGCTTGTAGGACAGATGGCAGAGTCCAGACAGCAGGTCCACAGACTGGACAGATGGCCTGCTCTTTATTCTGAAGAAGAATGCTAGTCCTGGGATTCTGGTTTAATTATATTTGACTATTCATGAGTCTAAGTTTCTGTTATTAAGAAAGAAATGAGAGTTACAGAGGCCTCTCAGGAAAATAGTTAATTAAGCAAGGAGAATAGAGGAAGCATTCTTAGAGGTATGGTGCAGCCAAAAGACCAGTGGGAAAAAGCATTCTAAACATCCTTTTGACACTATGTCTGTTTACGGTCAAGTTTTCTACTAAGGGGTTAGCAGTGTTAGCAGCTTCATTTCTCAGCTAGGTGAATATCTGCAATCATCAGGCACCCTTCCGACTTCAGCCATAACTTTCACAAAAGATCACTCTGTTTCGGTTGAAGTCGGATCTAAAAACAGACTAGATTTAATGGATGTGGGGGATGGGTACTCCAAGTTTGGTCTTTGAATTAGACCCAAGCTGTAAGAAGTGAAGAGAGCAAAGAGGTTGATGGGACTCCTTTAGAGAATAGTTTGAATTGTTTTCCAGATTTGCATTAGGAATCCTAATTTTAGCCTATGCCTTCTTACCTGACTACTAATTGGAAATCTAAAGAATTTTCTTTTATGTACTTTTAAGCTCCTGCTATTCCTCTATGTCCTATGAAATCCACAGGCAAATGAAACATATTAAAAGCTGTTGTGTAGCCCCTGATTTCTGGGACACATTCTGATAAATTTTGGATCCCAAGAGTTGACCTCCCATCAGTAACTAACCCCAAGTCCTGGAAATGTATTGGTGGACTGTTGCTCAATAATACTGGGGCCTCATTTTTTTGCAGGCCACCTGCTGTGTCTCAGAGACAGACACCCCTCAGAGACACTCATCTTTTAATTCTCAGAGGTTTACATTCTATCAGTGGACACATCCCAGAACTACTTTTTAAGAAAGACAATTAGTACGGGTCATTAGGATTTATATTTGTTGTGGGTTTTTAAAAAATTATTATATTATAAAATTGACCTTTTTCTCCAGGGTCCACATTTCTATGAATTTTAACTTGGATCATTAGGTTTTGTCAACGTTGGCAGTGCACATGAGCTGAATCACTAATGTCACAGTCGACACGTAATAAATGAATACAGTTTTTGGAAAGTTAGAATTTCCCTAAAATATAATATGTAATGTAATAGAAGATAATAAAAACAGAGGTCTTAAGTTTTGTAGAATTTCAGGATTTGATTGTAATAAAAGGTCAATAAATATTTATTAAGCAGACAATAGTGTATGTCCATAAGAGTGTAACAGAAAAAGATTATGAAACAGACTTCACTTTTCTTTAAGTTTACTCCTGTTTTAGGATAGAAGACATACACACATTCAGCATTTTAAAAATAGAAAGAATATAATTTTATTCCCAGATCAACAGAACAATGCATAAGAACTTTAAGAATCCATAGGAAAAGTCAATGTAGGTCAAATTGGGGAAGCATCTCTGAGGAGGTAGGATTTGAGGCAGGGTTTCTAGTAGCACATTTGACTGTGATTAGTCCTGCCACTCCCTTAGGCTCTGACAGACTTGGAACAGAGCTAGGCTTTATTTCTATACCAAGGGCAACTCTGTCAGTTGGTCCTAGTCTCCAGCCAAGCAGTAGTAAGTCCTGGAGCATGAACACCTCGGGAAGAAATCGGCCAATTTATTAATTAGTTTAAATCGAGATTGCCAAAATGGAATGGAATCAGCGACAAGCAGCATCACAGTCTCTGGGAGGCTTTGCTCAGTGTGGATTCCTGAGCCTCGTGCCCAGACTTGCTGAGGGGGAATGTCTGAGGTAGAGCACAAAAATCAGCCTTTTATACACTCCCCAGGTGATTCTAATGTGCACTCACGTTTGAGAACCAGACTAGACAAAGCTGGGGGAAAACGGCAAAAATCTGATGTCTTCGAGAGATAAACATTTATATAATTTCACGTACAACTGAATCACTCAATTATTTTAGTTTCATTTTTTTCTTGCTTCCCAAATAGTTTAGCACTGTTGAATGCCTTGTTCTACTCTTATGTATGTAGTTAAAGCTAGTAACATACTCTGGATCTCCCTGTTCTGTGGACTTGCTGCGCCATATCTGTGGCTCTTATTTATCACCATCTTTTCCTCTCCTGGTTCTTGGCAGCCCCAGTTTGAATTATCACATCTCATAATTATGTTAGATATTACTGCATTCAGCCACTCTACCTTAATAGTATTAACCTAACTGAACACAATGCTACCAGCCATTGACAGGAGTGATTTCTCCACCAGCAGCTTTATGAAGCTTCAGGGAGTTGCTACAGACGCTACATTCCACCAACAGAAAATTCCCTATAAGGGCTTTTGCAGTCCAAACATAGACAGGCTTTGTCAATAAATGAAGCAACGAGGGCAGTGAAACATCTTGGCCATGAGCACAGGAGCAAGGCACCTCCACAAACACAGAATG